>NC_138778.1:227635488-227702988 GCF_965119305.1 Pelophylax lessonae | reverse complement strand
ACAGTACAGACCCCCAAGCACAAACCCCACAGTACAGGCCCCCTAGCACAAACCTTACAGTACAGACCCCCTAGCACAAACCCCTCAGTACAGGCCCCCTAGCACAAACCCCACAGTACAGGCCCCTTTCAATGTAGTGACCAGCGCACATGGTGCCCCCAATGCAGAGATCAGCGTGCGTGCCCCCAATGTAGTGACCAGCATACGTGGTGCCCCCAATGCAGAGATCAGCGTGCGTGCCCCCAATGTAGTGACCAGCATACATGGTGCCCCCAATGCAGAGATCAGCGTGCGTGCATGCCCCCAATGTAGTGACCAGCTCATTGCCCCAATGCAGAGATCAGCGTGCGTGCTTGCCCCCAATGTTGTGACCAGCTCATTGCCCCCAATGCAGAGATCAGTGTGCGTGCGTGCCCCCAATGCAGTGACCAGCTCATTGCTCCAATGCAGAGATCAGCGTGCGTGCTTGCCCCCAATGTTGTGACCAGCTCATTGCCCCCAATGCAGAGATCAGTGTGCGTGCGTGCCCCCAATGTAGTGAACAGCTCATTGCCCCCAATGCAGAGATCAGCGTGCGTGCCCCCAATGTTGTGACCAGCTTATTGCCCCCAATGCAGAGATCAGCGTGCGTGCGTGCCCCCAATGTAGTGACCAGCTCATTGCCCCCAATGCAGAGATCAGCATGTGTGCGTGCCCCCTTCAAAGCTGTCAGTGACATGTGTTGGCCGGGCGGGCCCCCCCTGAGGCATCACGAACTTGCCTTGAGTCACGACACTGACACTGACCGGACGGACGGCTGCAGCAGTGCTTCTTGTTTCCTGTTCTTCCGAGTCCCGACGGTGACCCCTCCGACTCCTCACAGGGGCGCAGCGGCGGCGGCTCTCCTCTCTACGGCGGGCGGGAAGGTGATCACGTGACGCCGGGGCGGTGCACCGCCCCCAGGCGTCACGTCACCAGGTCCCGGGATGTCATCCTGTGATTGGTCCAGGCTGGAGTCTGGACCAATCACAGCCAGGAGTCCAGTAAAGTGGGGAGTGTCGGGTCGCATTGCTCTGCGCCCCGACACTCCCCCAGAAGGCCGTCAATCGGCACCGCACGTGGGGTCAAAAACCCCACCCCCCCCCCATACCCACCACTAGGTCCGGCGCCCCTAGTGGGTTGAAAATGGACAATTTTTTTTTTTATCTTTTTTTCCTTCTTTTTTCTGGGGGGACGGCGCCCCTGCGCCCCCTTTCGGCCAGCCGCCACTGGATAGGAAGTGTCACAGGTGACAAGATGACATTTTAAGAGCTTCTTATATGTCAACCCTAATAAGGCCAATAATGAAGAAAAGGACAAACATAGATTTCTTTAGATTTTTATTTCTGGAGGTGAACTGACAATCCGATCAGCTTCACAGACTGGGCAGACAGGCCACTAATAAGGAAGATCAGATTACTGTAGATCCATCACTGACAAAGGGAAGGAAGACACAAGACAAGTTTAGCTGTTTTAAATGCTCGCATTTTTTTTAATTTGGCGCCAAGTACCCGGAAGTGATGTCATGACATAATTTCCGGGTTTTTTTACATGGAGACCCGATCAGAGCCGAATGCGGCTTTGATCGGGTCTTCTCCTCAGCGGTCGTGCAGGCTGGTTTCCCAGGTCTCTCAGTGGGACGGGAGACCCGGGGGAGCCACGGAAGGCGGCATCACTCCGGTACAAGCTCTTTCCGAAATATCGGTAATATTGGCCACCTTGGTGGTGATTCCGATATATCGGGGACAGTGCATATCAGCCCCCCGATACATCGGTGTTGCCGATAATCGGTCAATCCCTAATATATAATAGATTAAAAAAATAAATAAATCATAATTGACACCAACAATAGGCCACCATTCCTCCCATCAACACCAACAATGGGCACCATTCCTTCTCCCATCGACCCCAACAACAGGGCACCATTCCTCCTCCCATCGACGCCAACAATGGGTCACCATTCCTCTTCCCGCAGAGACCAACAATGGGTCACCATTCCTCCACCACTGACACCAACAATGGGTCACCATTCCTCTTCCCACACATACCAACAATGGGTCACCATTCCTCCACCACTGACACCAACAATGGGTCACCATTCCTCCACCACTGACACCAACAATGGGTCACCATTCCTCCACCACTGACACCAACAATGGGTCACCATTCCTCCACCACTGACACCAACAATGGGTCACCATTCCTGCTCCCACTGACACCAACAATGGGTCACCATTCCTCCACCACTGACACCAACAATGGGTCACCATTCCTCCACCACTGACACCAACAATGGGTCACCATTCCTCCACCACTGACACCAACAATGGGTCACCATTCCTGCTCCCACTGACACCAACAATGGGACACAATTCCTACCATTAACACCAACAATGGGGCACCATTCCTCCACCACTGACACAAACAATGGGACACAATTCCTACCACTGACACCAACAATGGAGTGTAGTTATATTATGCCAGTGCGCCTGTGATATTTGGGAATATATGTGGTTATTATCCTATTGCTCTATGTTCTGAGCCATTTGAGGCTAGGAAAAGGCAGATCACAATGGCTTTATGTGTGATTAATGCTCAGCTCACACAGCTGTGACCCCTCAAAGTCATGCAACTTCCAGAGCAATGTTGCATTGCAATTTGCTTGCGACTTCAATGTGGCTTTGCTGTTTTGTGACTTTGGCCAATCATAACAATATATAGTTTACACATATTATTAAATATACAAAACCCTCTGAAGGTGCAACCAAAGTGATAAAGATAAGACTAAAACGACTTTTGTAATTTTAACATTGCAGTCTGTGCCACTCATGTCAAAAAGGAAAAAACACAGAAAAGTAGTGCAGGAACTACTTTTTTATTTTTTGGTCGATGCGATTGAGTCGCAGCAATGAAGATGACACCCATTAAAATGAAAGGGTTTCAACTTTTAATACAGTTTGTGTCGCACGTACCATCAAGTGTTGGTGGCAGACGGGCTGGTCTGAGTATTTCTGGGATTTTCACACACAACCATCTCTCGGGGTTACAGAGAATGGTGGGAAAAAGAGAAAATATCCAGTGAGTGGCAGTTGTGTGGAGGAAAATATATATATATTATATATATACACATACACATATATACACACACACACACACATATATACACACACACACACACATACATACCAAAAAAATCTAAATTTTTCATCATTTTAGGCCAGTTTGTATTCTGCTACATATTATTGGTAAACATTACATATTATTATTAAAAAAAAAAAAAATCCCAAGAAGCGCATTTTGATTGGTCTGCGCAAAAGTTATCGCGTCTACAAACTAGGGGAAAGATTTATGCCATTTCTATTTTTTTACTAGAAATGGCGGCGATACGCGATTTTTAGCGGGACTGTCACATTGCGGCGGACAGATCGGACCCCTAACTGACATTTTTGACACTTTTGGGGGGACCAGTGACATTACTACAGTAATCAGTGCTCAGTGTTGGGGTAGTTGCTCAAAAAATGTAACTAGTTACTTCTGTAAATTGTAACGAGATTACTTTACTAGTTACTGCATTTGAAAAGTAACTTCACTACTTATTACTTTACTTTCCTCTTTCTTAATTGACCGTGTAGAAGAAGATACATGACACTCTTTCTGCATAGAGTTTATTGTATAAACACAGGCTTTGGGAAACATGAGAACAAAACCTGAAAAAACTGAATAAAACAAAGTGCAACAAAAAGTCATAAACTTCATCCTTCTCTATTCTTCGAAATAACGATTGTATCGCACGGCTTGGGTAACACAGGAAAGCGCGTTCCTATAGCCTAGTAAAGTAGTGTAGTTACCTCCTATAGCCTAGTAAAGTAGTGTAGTTACCTCCTATAGCCTAGTAAAAGTAGTATAGTTACCTCCTATAGCCTAGTAAAGTCGTGTAGTTACCTCCTATAGCCTAGTAAAGTCGTGTAGTTACCTCCTATAGCCTAGTAAAGTCGTGTAGTTACCTCCTATAGCCTAGTAAAGTAGTGTAGTTACCGCCTATAGCCTAGTAAAGTAGTGTAGTTACCTCCTATAGCCTAGTAAAGTCGTGTAGTTACCGCCTATAGCCTAGTAAAGTCGTGTAGTTACCTCCTATAGCCTAGTAAAAGTAGTGTAGTTACCTCCTATAGCCTAGTAAAAGTAGTGTAGTTACCTCCTATAGCCTAGTAAAGTAATGTAGATACCTCCTATAGCCTAGTAAAGTAGTGTAGTTACCTCCTATAGCCTAGTAAAGTAGTGTAGTTACCTCCTATAGCCTAGTAAAGTAGTGTAGTTACCTCCTATAGCCTAGTAAAGTAGTGTAGTTACCTCCTATAGCCTAGTAAAAGTAGTGTAGTTACCTCCTATAGCCTAGTAAAGTAGTGTAGATACCTCCTATAGCCTAGTAAAGTAGTGTAGTTACCTCCTATAGCTTAGTAAAGTAGTGTAGTTACCTCCTATAGCTTAGTAAAGTAGTGTAGTTACCTCCTATAGTCTAGTAAAGTCGTGTAGTTACCTCCTATAGCCTAGTAAAGTAGTGTAGTTACCTCCTATAGTCTAGTAAAGTAGTGTAGTTACCTCCTATAGCCTAGTAAAAGTAGTGTACTTACCTCCTATAGCCTAGAAAAAGTAGTGTAGTTACCTCCTATAGTCTAGTAAAGTAGTGTAGTTACCTCCTATAGCCTAGTAAAGTAGTGTAGTTACCTCCTATAGCCTAGTGAAGTAGTGTAGTTACCAATATTAGTATTGTAACTAGTTACGTTACTTCGTTACCAAAAAAAGTAATGTAGTTACTGTAATCCGTTACTTTGTAACTTGTTACCCCCAACACTGTCAGTGCTAAAAATATGCACTGTTACTGTAATAATGACACCGGCAGGGAAGGGGTTAACCTAGGGGTGATCAAAGGGTTAATTGTGAGCCTAGAGAGTGTTTTCTAACTGTATGGGGGGTGGACTTGTGAAATGATCATAGAGACCTGTGTTCCTATGTAGAAGGATCACAGGCACTCTGTGATCATTTCAGAGAGAAGAACGGTCTGTTGTGTTTAAAACAGCTGACCGTCATCCTCTCTCAGCGGGGAACGATCGCGGGTGCCTGGCGGCAATGGCAGTCACCAGTCCCGTGGATCGGCATCCCCGCTTCCTAATGGGGGTGGGCGCGCCCCCAGGAGTGCCACCGCGAACCGACGTACTCATACGTTGGTTGGTGCAGCCGAGCCAGCCTGCCGCACTATATCTGTGGCGGGCAGTCGGCGCGTGGTTAAAGCATGTATTAAAACATGTTAAAGTGCATGTGTCCAAGTACCAGAGATCCACGCTGCCCAGTGGGGATGGGAGCACGCCGGTGGCTCACCCCCAGCGCCACTCCCGCGAACCGAAGTACCCCTACGTCGATTCGCGCAGTAAAACTGCAGCGGGCGGTCGGCAAGTGGTTAAAGCATGGATTACAACATGTTAAAGTGCATGTGTCCAAGTTCCCAAGATCCCCACTGCCTAGTGTGGGCAGGAGCGCGCCGGAACGCACTCGCCCCCCCCCAGCGCCAACCCAGCGAAGCGAAGTACCCCTACGTCGATTCGCCCAGTAAAACTGCGGCAGGCGGTCGGCAAGTGGTTAAAACATGCATTACAACATTTTAAGTGCATGTGTCCAAGTTCCCAAGATCCCCACTACCTAGTGGGGGCAGGAGCGCGCTGGCACGCGCTCGCCCCCCCCCCCCCCAGCGCCACTCCCGCGAACCGAAGTACCCCTACGTCGATTTGCGCAGTAAAACTGCGGCGGGTGGTCGGTAAGTGGTTAAAACATGCACTACAACATTTTAAAGTGCATGTGTCCAAGTTCCCCACTACCTAGTGGGGGCAGGAGCGCGCCGGCACGCGCTCGCCCCCCCCCCCCCCCCAGCGCCACTCCTGTGAACCGAAGTACCCCTAAAACTGCGGCGGGCGGCAAGTGGTTAAAGAAAGCTATATGATAGCTGAAGAAAAACGGGTGAAAACGGAGGCAGCTGAAGCCATTGCTGTGTACAAGATGGAGGCCAGGACTCGCTTTCCAGATGGCTTCATCGCTTTGCCAAACCCCGTAAGCCCTTGAGTCTAACAGATATTTTCCATGGCTGCCCCTAAGCCAATCAGCTGCAGGGATATGTGGTTGGCCTCTCATCTGCCATCAAATACCCAAACCAAGAAACCGTGGAAAAATCACTAAGATCCGAGAGGATGGGGGGGGGGGGGGAGGGGGGGGATTTAGGGCCTTGAAATAGGGGGAGTGAAGTAACCATAATCGCTCTGGATTTAAGAGCAGTAAAAACCAGAAAGTCTATTAGAAGCCTTCATGCGGCAATCATCTGGGACCCCACGTGAAACCGACGGCGGCGTTTGAATTAAGTGCGGTTCACCTCTGCATATTCCAGTGATGAGGTTGAAATAAAACAAAAGGAGGGGAAAATTAACAGAACACAAAGAACTCTGCAAATCTAACATTTAATTGTTCCGAAGGATCAGGATAATCAGACGCAGATCCTGAGCTCCATTGTTGGGTTTCCCCCACCGTGAAATCGCAATGCTTGCTTGCAGAAAAAGGGATCAAAATGCGGGGAAAAAAAAGTCACTTTAACCCTTCTGGTGCCACATGAAAATTGAACAATTGAGAAAAAATTATTGTTCAAAGGGGTCCATTTATAAAACAATTTCTGTGCAAATGCTTAAGCTTTCAACAGACATTAGGAACAACAGACATTAGGAACAACAGACATTAGGAACAACAGACATGCGCATTTCTTTTCGAATCGAAATTTCGGACTGATTTTAGGTTGTTCGGAAATTCGGATGGATCAGAATATCTGAATTACAATAGTAACGAATTTAAACAAATCCGAAATATCGGAACACAGATGGCACACTTGATGTATCCGAATTTCTGAATTACAATAGTAACGAGTTTAAAAAAAAATCCGAAATAACGAAACAAAAATGGCACACTTGATGTATCCAAATGACAATAGCAACGAAAATAAACAAATCCAAAATAACAAAACAAAAAATGGCACACTTGATGTACCTGAATTTCCGAATTACAATAGTAAGGAATTTAAACAAATCCGAAAGAACAAAACAAAAAACGGCACACTTGATGTATCCAAATTTCCGAATTATAATAGTAACGAATTCAAACAAATCCAAAATAACGAAACAAAATGCGGACAAAATTTGAGTTGAAATGTTTTCTAAAATTGTTTTCGAATCGAATTCGAATTTCAGAAAAGAATAAACTAGAATAGAAAATAATAGAACAGAAAATAGAATAGAAAATATTAAAGTAAAAAAAGAACAGAATACAAAATAAAAAAGGATAGAAAAAAAATGAATAGAAAATAAAGGAATATAGTGATACAGAACAAAATAGAATCGAAAATAAAAAAAAAAAAAAAAAAAAAAAAAAAAAAGAATAGAATAAAATAGAAAGAACATAACCATCTTCTGAAATTCAAATTTCAAACAGAATACATTTGAATCCAAATAAGAGTAGAAAAGAATAGGAAAACAATAGAATAGAATAAGTGGAAATATAACCTTCCTCCAAAATTCGAATTTTGAACAGAAACTAGAATTCAAATAGTATAAAATTAGAATTAGAATAGAAAAGAATAGAATAAAATAGAAAATAGAATAGAAAAATAAAAACAAATAGAAAGAACAATATAACCATCTTCCAAAATTCAAATTTTGAATAGAATTCAAATAGAATAGAAAAAACAAAAAAACGGAAAAGAAAAGAATAGAAAGAATATAACCATCTTCTGAAATTTGAATTTCAAAAGAGTAGAAAAGAATAGAATAGGAAAACAATAGAATTGAATAAAATAGAAATAAAACCTGCCTCCAAAGGTCGAATAGAAAAAAAACTCAAATTCAAATAGTATAAATTAGAATGGAAAAGAATAAAATAGAAAAGAATAGAATAGAAAATACAAGAATAAAAATAGAATAGAAATAAAAACAAAAACAGAACAGAAAGAACATAACAATATAACCATCTTCCGAAATTCTAATTTCAAATAGAATAAATTCAAATAGAATAGAAAAGAATAGAAAAAGAAAAAAAGAAAATAGAAAGAATATAACCATCTTCCAAAATTCGATTTCAAATGGAGTTTGAATCAACCAAATTCTGATAATTCTTGAAAACTGACAGTTTTATTCATTTTCAATAGTAAAAACAGAAAGGTAGAAGACAATCAGTTTGACAAAAGCCCAAAAAAAAAAAAAGTGCAAACTTACAAAGTATTCATCTGGAAAGAAAGGTGAAGGTAAATGGATCCCAAAGATACCATTTGGTAACATCCAGCCTGGTAATGGCTGCTGGAAGCAGCAGTATCTCAGCCGCACTGCCGAGTGTAACCCAACGGGAACAGGCACTGTACTGAGCACAATAGTAGTTAGGACCCCACTGAAGTCCGGAGTCACCATCCACACACTGCGTCACTATTATAGAGAAGCGTCAGGTTGGGGGAGCTTCCAAAATTTCCCACAATTCCCATACCCGGGTATTCGCTTCAAGGGAGTCCTTCAGCGAAGCAGTCAGATATTCCATCCTCTTCACATCTCAGATCCTGAAGTGCAAATCAAAGAGACGGAGGCTCCCGTTTCTTCCATTGAAGAGCAACCAAGCATCGTGCAGGAGTCAGCACATGTGCATGGAGGTTTTTCTTTTTTTAGACAATTTAGAAAAGGAAGTGGGTGGGAGACCTAGGAGAAGGGTTTTAGGATTGAAAGGCACCCAGGATCCAAAGATGGAATGGAGGAGGCAACAAACCATCCGCCAATAGGGGGTGATCAATGGGCAAGACCAGTAAATGGGATATAATGCACTTTTGTCTTTATCACAGCGCCAGCATCGGCGATCGGCAGAAGGATATATGGAAAGGCGCGAGTCCGAGGTTTGGTACCAATGATGGAGAATCTTGTATTGGTTCTCATTATACTGGCTACAGATCAAGCTCTTGGACGCCTGTGACCAAATAAGGTGCCATGTTTTCAGAGGTAGCTCCTCACCCAAGACCTGCTCCCATTTTCGCATATAGGAGTGCCAAGGCCTAGGCCAGGGATGGCGAACCTTGGCACCCCAGAAGTTTTGGAACTACATTTCCCATGATGCTCCACTACACTGCAGAGTGCATGAGCATCATGGGAAATGTAGTTCCAAAACATCTAGGGTGCCAAGGTTCACATTTACTGCTCTAGGAGTAAGGCTTACAAGGACCAGGACCAAGGGGGACAAGGGTGGGCATTAAGATGGAATAGGATCTCCGGGGGGGATCATGAGTACTCAGGAGGAAAGGAGCACCAGATGGTTTCCTCAGGACACCGTTGGCCAGTGATGGTGAACCTTGGAACCCCAGATGTTTTGGAACTACATTTCCCATGATGCTCAGCTATACTGCAGAGCAGAGGTGGGGGACTTGAGTCACATGACTTGACTTAAGTCACCAGTTTGAGGACTTGAGACTTGCTTGACTAAAATTAATAAAAAGACTCGACTTGACTTTGACTTGGTATTCATGACTTGAGACTTGACTTTGACTTGAGACATATGACTCGAAATGACTTTACTTTTTTAAGTTATTAAATATTTGCATTTTCTCAAGATGTGTTAAAGCAAAATGTTTCTGACACCACAGTCACTTAAAACACCTCAGTGTGTTCTGATTTTTAGGACACTGGCTGTTTAACAATGGAAATACTTAACATGTTTTTAGTGACTGTGGTGTTGAAACATGACCGGACGAAGGATTTTGAGCTGTTTGGGCATTCAAAGTGTTTCTTTAACCACTTTACCACCGGAGAATTTTGCTGTCTTCCGTCCAGGCCACTTTTTGTGATTCGGCGCTGTGCGACTTTAACTGACAATTGCACGGTCGTGCGACGCCGTACCCAAACAAAATTGACGTCCTTTTTTTCCCACAAACAGAGCTTTCTTTTGGTGGTATTTGATCACCTGTGCGATTTTTACTTTTTGCGCTATAAACAAAAAAAGAGCGTTTATTTTGAAAAAAATAACAATATTTTTCACATTTTTTTATATGAAATTCCCCCCCAAAAAAATGTAAAAATCAAATTTTTTTTAAATTTTTGGCCAATTTGTTTTATGCTACCTATGTTTAGTAAAAAAAAAAAATCGCAATAAGCGTATTTTGATTGGTTTGCGCAAAAGTTATTGCGTTTACTAACTAAGGGAAAGATTTCTGTCATTTTTGGTGTTTTTTTTTTTAACGCGTAATGGCGGTGATCTGCGATTTTTTTTGCGGGACTGCGACATTGCGGCGGACAGATCGGACCCTTGACTGACATTTTTGACACTTTTGGGGGTACCAGTGACATTTCTACAGTAATCAGTGCTATATATATGCACTGTTACTGTAAAAATGACACTGGCAGGGAAGGGGTTAATTTTATTGGAGAGGGAGGGGTTAATGTATGCCTGGTGCTTACTGACGTGTGGGGGGAGGTGACTGAGTGACAGAAGGACAGATCGGATGTCCAGCTATGCTGAACACTCCGATCTGTCAGTCCCTGTCACTATGGAGATCCGCCCGCTGTGTTTACACACAGCGGGCGGATCTCCAGACTCGATCCCCGACGATCGGGGCAGAGCAGCGGCAATCGCCGCTGCTCCTACCCTGGCCCGACTCCCGCTGTGAATGAACACATCGGGAGCGAGCCCATTTTATTTCTGTAGGTCCTGGAAGGTCCATAATAATTTTATTTCTTGTGTCCACCAACTGACCAAAGTGAAACAGGACCTCTTCCATCCAAAAGTGAAACATCTGTGAGGGTAAACTGTCTGGGACATCAAATTCTAAAAAAATTCTAAATCGATTCGACCTCGAATAAACTAAGAGAATTCTGAAAACAAATTTTAAAAAATGTAACTAAACAAATGTAAAAAAAAAAAAAAAGAAAAAAAAAATATCGAAACAAATTTTTTCATTCTGCACATGTCTAATGAACAATCCTTGTATTGTGTCTATTAACCACTTGCCTACCGGGCACTTAAACCCCCTTCCTGCCCAGGCCAGTTCTCAGCTTTCAGCGCTGTCGCACTTTGAATGACAATTGCGCGGTCATGCAACGCTGTACCCAAATTACATTTTTTTCAAACAAAATAGAGCTTTTTTGTGGTATTTATTCACTACTGGGGTTTTTATTTTTTGCTAAACAAACAAAAAAATACCGAAAATTAAAAAAAAAAAAAAACAGTTTTTATAGTTTGTTATAAAATTTTGCAAACAGGTAATTTTTCTCCTTCATTGATGTGCGCTGATGAAGCGGCACTGATGGGCCCTGATAGGCTGCACTAATGGGTAATGATAGGCACTGGTAGGTGACACTGATAGGCAGCACTGATGATGGGGCACTGATAAGGCGGCACTGATGGGTAATGATAGGCACTGGTAACACTGATGGGCAGCACTGATGGGTAATGATAGGCACTGGTAGGTGACACTGATAGGCAGCACTGATGGGTAATGATAGGCACTGGTAACACTGATAGGCAGCACTGATGGGTAATGATAGGCACTGGTAGGTGACACTGATAGGCAGCACTGATGGGTAATGATAGGCACTGGTAGGTGACACTGATAGGCAGCCTTGATGATGGGGCACTGATAAGGCGGCACTGATGGGTAATGATAAGCACTGGTAACACTGATAGGCAGCACTGATGATGCCGTTGCAATACTTTATGTCACACCCCCAGATCAGATTGCATATCGCAGTGCGATCTGAGAGTTCGCACATAGGAATAAAAGTGATCCAAAAAAAAAAAAAATGAAAGGGAAAGTGTAAAAATAAAAAAATAAAGAAAAAAAATAATAAAAAAATAATAATTTATAGTTCCCCTGTCCCCGCCTGCTCGCACGCAGAATCGAACGCATGCGTACTTCGCGGCCACATATGTAAACGACGTTCAATCCATTCATGTGAGGTATCGCCACGAACGTTAGAGCGAGAGCAACAATTCTAGCACTAGACCTCCTCTGTAACTCTAAACTGGTAACAAAATTTTTTAAAGCGTCGATTATAGAGATTTTTTAAGTACCGAAGTTTGGCGTCATTCCACGAGCGTGCGCAATTTTAAAGTGTGACATGTTAGGTATCCATTTACTCGGCGTAACATCATCTTTAACATTATACAAAAAAATTGGGCTAACTTTAGTATTCCGTTTTTTTTTATTCACAAAAACGCGGCTGGAAAAATTTCTGCGCAAATACCGTGTGACATAAAAAGTTACAATGCCATTTTATTCCCTAGGGCAGTGATGGCGAACCTCGGCACCCCAGATGTTTTGGAACTACATTTCCCATGAATTCTTGGAACGTATTACACTATTTGGGGTGTTTTTTGTCTTTCCATACCGAGGAGGGATACCCTAAAAAGGACCTCTACCTGCAACCGCTTACCAGTATCAAGCTCTATTGACCCCTATGCTGTAAAGTTTAGGGGTCCACGCCTTCTGGTAAGTGGATTCACGGTTGGGGGGGGGGGGGGGGAGGAGAGAATACGGGATCCACGATCCACAATTCACAAAGAAGTCACTTGGATGATTTTGATTTTTTTTGAGCACCAGTCATGTTTTTCACTGGACATTCACTGGGCACTTATTATTTGGCTGATTTTTTTTTAGGAGTTTATTTATATCCACTTATTAACAGCATTGGGGGTGTATATTTTTACTTGTTTTGGTACACCGCTATATAAATTTTATTGGAGGACATTCATATTCACTTATTATTATTTTTATTGGAGCACATTTATTCACTTATTTATTGGCACTGGGAAGATACAATCAATTTGTTTACCATTGCTCAATAGTGTCTGTACATAAGGCTCGGTTCACACTAGGGCGACCTGTGAGGCGACCTGGTCGCCTCACAGGTCGCCGCAGGTCGCCTCCCATAGAGAAGCTGTGGACCCGTTCTAATAGGAGCGACACAAGTTGCTCCGACTTAGAAAAAGGGTCCGGAGCTTCTTTGGGGCAACCAGGAGGCGACCGCCATAGACTTCAATGTTATAAAGTCCGTGGCGGCCGCTCCGAGGTCGCGGCGCGCTGCTCGCACCGCGATCTCGGAGGTCGCCCCGGGAAGTAGCGTCGCGGTAATGTGAACCGGCACTAAGAGAAGATCTATTATTTGGATTTTCACTAATATTTTCTTGCACTGTCTTTCTTTTTGTATATTTCCCATGATGCTCAGCTACACTGCAGAGTGCATGAGCATCATGGGAAATGTAGTTCCAAAACATCTGGGGTGCCAAGGTTCACCATCATTGCCCTAGGGTCTCTGCTAAAAAAAAAAAAAAAAATTATATTATATATATATATATATATAAATAAATAATGAGTGCCAGAAATCGCCTGGTATGGAAGTGGTTAAAAGACTATCGGACGTGCATCTCACAGATCACAACATTCGGGGTTATGGGAAATGATCACGTCACTGACACAAACACCTACACAGGTTGAACTGGATGGATTGTTGTCTTAATTCAACCTCAGCTACTATGCAACTATGGCACTGTGCCCGCTGATCTTAGACTTCACCCGTGTTGTTCAGGTAGATCTCCACCTCTTTAAGGTTGCCTACCTCCATATTAGACAAATTAAAGGGAGTATTCGTGATGCATTCACAAAGAATTAATTTTTTTTTTTGTTATACTTAGACTCTAAGGCTCCAGTCACACCTGGGCGTTTTTGAGTGTTTTTTAGCTGCAAAAACGCTCAAAAAAAAAACATTCCAAAACGCCCAACAAGTAAAACCCCATTCATTTAAATGGCCCCTGTTCACATCTGAGCATTTTGCAAAATGCCTGTAGCTGAAAAAAGTACATGAGCTTCTTTTTGGGGCTGATTACCAGCGTTTTTGATAGATGTCAATGCCTGCCTCCAAAAACGCCTGAAAAAACGACTGAAAATCGCTGTAAAAAAACGTGGTAAAACGCTACGCTCAAGTGTGAATGCAGCCTAAAGTGTCATGCTGTGTGCAAATGTTAACATTTACAGAGAATCTTTGAACCCTAAAAAAGGTGACTCCCACAAGTGCTGGATTTTTCCATACATTTTATATTTAAAGTACTGCTTTTATTAATTACAGGAGAAGACTATATTTTGACAGAAGCTGCCTATCTCCTATTTGGAAAATGAGAGGGGGGGGGGGAGAAAATTAGATTCCCCTACAAATGATAGGACTTTATAGGCACACACTGATTAATCTAAAAAAAAAAAAAAAAAAAGTACTTTTTTTTTTTTAGATTAATCCAAAAAACATTTTTTTTTTTTTTTTTTTTTTTTAGATTAATCAGTGTGTGCCTATAAAGTCCTATCATTTGTAGGGGGATTGAATTTTCTCCCCCCCCCCCCCTCTCATTTTCCATTTATCTATTTATGGGATGTGGCATCACTATACTCTGGATTATGTCTCAAATTTTTGTACTCTAAATTTGCGTATCTCCTATTTACCAAGGGTTTCCGAGGTGGCGAAGTGGTATTTAACCACTTTTGGACCAGACCATTTCTTGCGATACTTTAAAAGACAATTGCCCGGTCATGCGACGCTGTACCCAAATAAAGCTTTCTTTTGGTGCCATTTGATCACCTCTGCGATTTTTATATATATATATATATTTTTTTTTTTTTTTTTTTTTTTTAGCACTATAATCAAAAAAAATAAAATAATATCGACAATTCTAAAAGAAAAAAAAAAAAAAAAAGTTATTTACTGCTAAATAACATTCCCAAAAAAAATTTTAGGCCAATTTGTATTCTGCTACATATTTTTGGTAAAAAAAAAAAAAAATTCCAATAAACGTATATCGATTGGTTTGCGCAAAAAAGTTATTGCGTCTACAAACTAGAGGAAAAATTTAAGTCCTTTTTATTCATTTATTTTTTTTACTAGTAATGGCGGCGATCAGCGATTTTTAGCGGGACTGCGACATTGCGGCGGACAGATTGGACCCCTAACTGACATTTTTGACACTTTTTTTCCTAATGGTGGGGGATTTATGAGACACAGCTCAATAGGAAGAGACCCCGTGCTCCATATATGTAGATTATCAATAACCTGCACCACAATTGATGGAAACTTACCCCCACTGCAGACAAATTGGACACTGACTGACACTTTTTGGGGGGACCAGTGATATTACTACAGTAATCAGTGCTAAAAATATGCACTGTTACTGTACTAATGACACTGGCAGGGAAGGGGTTAACACCAGGGGCGTTCAAAGGGATAAATGTGTCCCTAGGGGGTGCTTTCTAACTGTGTGGGGGATGTATTTACTGAATGAACACGGAGACCTGTGATCCTAAATAAGAGGATCCCTGTGTTCATTACTGACAGAACAGCGGTCTGCCGTGTTTACATGGCCGTTCTGTCTCCACGAGGAGCAATCGTTGGTGCCCGTCGGCAATCGCGGCCGCCGGACCAGCTGATTGGCTCCCCCTGTAGCGGATGGGCATGTGCGCGCCCCCACTTGTGATCCCGCGGAGCGACATATAGTTACTTCGATTGGCGGGACAGAGCCGACCTGCCTATCAGTCCCCATAAGTACCACCTGTCAGTACTCATCAGTGGCCATCAGGTATGCACATTAGTGCCTCCTCATCAGTGCAGTCTCATCAGAGCCACCTCACCAGCGCCCATCAGAGCTGCCTCACCAGCCCCAAAGTGAAGGAGAAAAAAAAAAAAATACTTATTTACATTTTATAACAGAAACAAAAAACTTTTTTTTTTCCCCCAAATTTTAAATTTTTTTTAACATTTTTTCAGCAAAAAATACAAAACCCAGTGGTGATTAACCGGTTGCCGACTGTGCACAGTATATTTACTGCGGCAGTCAGCCCCGGCCAGGCAGAGTGACGTAGATCTACGTCACTCGCCTGTCACTGGGATTGGAGCCAATAGCGGACGAGCGCGCGCCCGCCTCGGCTCGTTCAGGGAGGAGTGCGGGCGTGTGACCGGCGGACCTGATGTCCGCCGGTCACTCGCCGATCGCCGGTACAGCGGGAGAAAGGCGGAGCGGCTTATGTAAACAAGTCGCTTGTGTAAAAATGGAGATCAGACGGTTCTACTATGTAGAACCGTTGATCTTTGTTTTTACACCAATAGCCATGTCCCTTTACAGTTAGAATCACGCCCCTAGGACACACCTAACCCCTTCCTGTCCAATACAGTTAACCTCTTCCCTGCCAGTGTCATTTTTACAGTAACAGTGCATATGTATAGCACTGATTACTGCAGTAATGTCACTGGTACCCCCAAAAGTGTCAAAAATGTCAGTCAAGGGTCTGATCTGTCCGCCGCAATGTCGCAGTACCGCAAAATAAAAAAATCGCAGATCGCCGCCATTACTCGTTAAAAAAAAAAACACCAAAAATGACAAAAAATTTTCCCTTTGTTAGTAAACGCGATAACTTTTGCGCAAACCAATCAAAATACGCTTTTTGCGATTTTTTTTACCAAACATATGTAGCATAAAACAATTTGGCCGAAAATGTTAAAAAAATTTTTTGGGGGGGGGGGGGGGATTTCATATAAAAAAAAAGTGAAAAATATTGTTATTTTTGCAAAAATTACGCTCTTTTTTTGTTTATAGCGCATGATCAAAAAAAAAAAAAAAAAAAAAAAAAATCGCACAGGTGATCAAATACCACCAAAAGAAAGCTATGTTTGTGAAATTCGTTTTAGGTACAGCGTCGCATGACCGCGCAATTGTCTGTTAAAGTCACGCAGTTAAAAAAAATAAATAAATAATACGCAAAAAACCCCCTGGTCAGGAAGGGGGTAAAATCTTAAGCTTAAGTGGTTAAATACCACCAAAAAAATTCCATTTGGCTACAATGTTGCCTGACCGTGCAATTGTCAAAGTGCGGCCATTCTGAAAGCTGAAATTTGGCCTGGGCAGGAAGGGGGGTGAACATGCACAGTAGACAAGTAGTTAAAGAAATAGGAAAGTGGGCATTCATAAGCAGGGTGTGACCACTTGGTTATTGTTTCTACGGAGTTAAAACCTCTGGGGTTTTTTTTTTTTTTTTTAATAATTGTGGACTGTGTTTTTTAGGGGGGGGGGGGGGATTTACCCTTCCTACAGGAAGATAGGGAAAATTTCACAGAAATGTGGGGAAATTTAGTTTTAGACAGTCACTGAAAGCAAAATGTCCACTGGGAGGTTTTGCTAAAAATTCCTAAAACCTTTTAGATTTCCTATCATTTTCTGTCTCAGTGAGAATGCGCCCCCCCCCCCCCCCCCCAGGACAAACAGAATATGAATAGACCCAGCAGGGACAGAGAAATAAATGTTTGACAGAGGTTCAAACCCTTCAAAAAAAAAAAAAAAAAGTGTGGGCATGCTATACACATTAACGCCTTCCATTGCTAGTCCTAGATATCTCATCCCTTTCCTTTTCCAGAGGTGTGAATCATTTTATATTAATTAGCTCCTTCAGTTCCCAGAGATGATCCAAGCATCAAATACCTTTTATTCGAGAATTCTTTGTCAATCTCTTCCAGAGAACGTCCTTTTGTCTCCGGAATGAAGTAGTAAATAAATATTATTGCCACCGCTCCCATCAAGCCATACACAAGGAAGGTCCACGATAGACCAATAGATTCTGTATAGAGAAAAAAGAGAAAGTATTAAACACAACACAAAGTATTCACAACTTTTGTAGCTCTATCCCTCTGCACTATTGGTCGTCTAAAATTAATGTTACATTCTATTTTTGTTATGGATATAAATAGCAACAACCAGCAAACTTAGGCTCCGTTCACATGTCAGCATATAGATCGCGGCACGATTCCGCCCGCGATCCGGAGATTATTGCAAATTGCGGGGCACCTGTGCGTTGCTCGTGATTTCCAATAGCCCCCCAAACGCTGAGCGATGTTGCCGCGATTTCCGCCTGCCGAATCGCGGTAACATCGCGCAAAAAAAAAAAAAATCGCCGGACGCATTACGCCCAAAAAAGTACAAGAGCTTCTTTGGAGCGTATTGCGTCCCGCGATTTTTTTTTGCGCGATGTTACCGCGATTCGGCAGGCGGAAATCGCGGCAACATCGCTCAGCGTTTGGGGGGGCTATTGCAAATCACGGGCAACGCACAGGCGTCCCGCGATTTGCAATAATCTCCGGATCACGGGCGGAATCGCTGCGATTCTGCCCGCGATCCAAACGCTGACATGTGAATGCAGCCTCAAGGAGGAAGTAAACCCTCCTCTGCAACTTTTACCTATAGGTGATCCTATGATAAGGCTTACCTATAGGTACTGTAATTATCTCCTAATCATGTACCGTTTAGGAGATATTTACCTTACATGCAGCCAGTGACGTCACTGGCGCATGCGCTCTGAAGGAACGGCCGCTCGTGCCGTTCCTTCAGAGTCCCGTGCCGTGACTGGCAGCTCTCGCGCGGGAGTGACGTGGCCGGATGCCGCGATCCCGGAAGATGGGCGACTGGACATGTCGCCCGTCATAGAGGTGAGTGAGCGGCACGGCGGGGGCTCGTTCTAAGGTAAGTATTGCATAATGAGCTAATATGCGACGCATACTAGCTCATTATGTCTTTCTCTTGCAGGGTGAAAAAAAATATGCGAGTTTACAACCTCTTTAAGTACCGGTTCACACTATAGCGTGTGCGGTGATCGCATGTAATATCGGAGTGCACTGCTCCTTCATTACATGCGATCAGCTGTGCGGTGCGAGTTTAGCCATACACTTTGTATGGCTGAAATTCGTACTGCACCCGCACAAAAGTCGCACAGGACCCTTTTTTTCAGCCACATCAGGATCGGATCGCTCAGTGGTTCACACTTGTGCGATCCGATCCTGTGCGAACTGTCAGATCGCACTGCGATATGCGATCAAACTGGGGGTGTCGTTAACATTTCATTGACACCCCCTGCGTATCGCATATGGCAGTGTGAACTGCCAGATGTGCGTTTGCGATGCGGGAACAGGCTGCAAATTCGCAGCCTTCCCGCATCGCATAAGTGTGACCCGGCACTTAGGCTGCATTCACACTTGAGCGTAGCGTTTTACCGCGATTTTCAGACGTTTTTTTCAGGCGTTTTTGGAGGCAGGCATTGACATCAAAAACGCTGGTAATCAGCCCAAAAAGAAGCTCATGTACTTTTTTTCAGCTACAGGCCTTTTGCAAAACTCTCAGATGTGAACAGGGGCCATTTAAATGAATGGGGTTTTACTTGTTGGGCAACGTTTTTTTTTTAGCGCTTTTGGAGCTGAAAAACACTCAAAAAACGCCCAGGTGTGAATGGAGCCTTAAAAGAAAATGCTATAACTGAGGGGCTGTCCAATAAATCTTACACTTTTCTTAAGCCGAAAAAAAAAAGGAAAAGGAAAGGAAAAAAAAAAAAGAAAGAGAAAAAAAAAAAAAAGGATTTTTAAAGTACCGAAGTTTGGCTCCATTCCACGAGTGTATGCAATTTTAAAGCGTGACATGTTAGATATCAGTTTACTTTATCTTTATTTATTACCTTTCACAATATACAAAAAAAAATAAAAAATTAGGCAAACTTTAGTATTTTTTTTTTTTTTTTTAATTTATAAAACAACGCATTTAATTCATAAAACAAAAAAACGTGTTTAAAAAATTGATGCGCAAATACCATGTGACATAAAAAGTTGCAATGACCGCCATTATATTCCCTAGGGTCTCTACAAAAAAAAAAAAAAAACAACAACTATGTATGTATGTAGATAGATTAGATAAGATAGATAAAATAGATTAGATTACATTAGATTCGATTGATTAGATAGATAACGTTTGGGGGTTCTGAGTAATTTTCTAGCAAAAAAATGATTTTCACATGCAGGAGCGGAGTGCCAGATTTGGCCTAGTTTGGAAGTGGTTAACCACTTGCCGACCGCCCAACGCATATATACAACAGCAGCAGGCTGGCTCAGCTGCACAAATCGCTGTACCTGTACGGCGATTGGTGGGAGCGATCCCGGGGGGGCGCGCATGCACCACCATTAGCCAGCGGGGAAAGCCGATTCACGGGGCCGGCGGCCGCGATTGCCGCCAGGCACCCGCAATCGCTCCCCGTAGAGAGAGAACAGCGGTCTGCTGTTGTAAACACCGCAGACCGCTGTTCTCTCAGGAATCAATGCAGAGCTCCTGGGTTCCAACTATTTAGGTTCACAGGTCTCTGTGTTGATTTCACAAGCCCGCCCCCCCCCTCACAGTTAGAAAACACCCCTTAGGCTCACATCACCCCTGGGTTAACACCCTTCCCTGCCAGTGTCATTATTACAGTAACAGTGCATTTTTTTAAGCACTGATTACTGTAGTATTGTCACTGGTTCCCCAAAAAACGTCAGTTATTGGTCTGATCTGTCCGCTGCAATGTCGCAGTCCCGCAAAAAAAAAAAAAAAAAAAAAAAAAAAATCGCTGGTCGCTGCCATTACTAGTATAAAAAAAAAGACAAATCTTTCCGCTAGTTTGTAAATGCGATAACATTTGTGCAAACCAATCAATATATGCTTATTGGGGTTTTTTTTTTTTTTTTTTTTACCAAAAATATGTAGCAGAATACAAATTGGCCTAAAATGATTAAAAAAAAAATGGTTTACATTTTTTTTTTTTTTTTTTTTTAATTGGGAATGTTATATAGCAGAAAGTGAAAAATATATATATTTTTTTCCAGAATTGTTGCTCTTTTTTTTTTTATAGCGCAAAAAAAATAAATCAAATAATCGCAGAGGTGATCAAATACCACTAAAAGAAAGCTCCATTTGTGGGGAAAAAAAACGTCATCAAATTTTATTTGGGTACAGCGTCACAAGTCTGCGCATTTGTCTGTTGAAGAAACGCAGAGCTGAATCGCAAAAAATGGCCTGGTCATTAAGGGGGAAAACCTTCCGCTCCAGAAGTGGTTAAAGCAAGTGAAATGGTTCTTAGAAAACTTGCATTTTTTTTTTTTTTTGATTAGTGTCCAACCAATCAGATTCCAGCCGCTGCTCTGCAGTACAGCTTCCATAATTAAATGTAAAAATATCTAAATATTATAGTAAAAAAAAAAAAAATAATAATAATTTTTTTTCCTCCAATATTAACATTTGCACAAGGTCATCTGATTAAAGAAGAATTTATTAATGTTAATGGCATTGTTTTTTTTCTTGCCATTTTTGGCCCTTTGTTCATTTTATAGCAATTGAGATTTTATTGCTGAACGTTGGAAATTTTTCTCTTCTGCACAATTAAACGACAGCAACTTCCCACCTTGCCCCATCCAGATGTTCCTTGCGCACCACTTTATAATGTGCCCCAATGGGTTGCTTACCGATAACATCCAGAAACGTCAATGTGATCAGCAGGTTGGCTGCCCAGTTTAGGCTGTTACAGAAGGCAAATGCCCTGCCACGTATTTCCGCAGGGTAGATCTCACTGAGGACCAGCCAGGTCACTGGAGAAAAATAAATAAACAAATAAAATTTTTATTAATTGAAGGATAAAAAAATAAATAAATAAATTTAAAATAAAATAAAAAAAAAAAAAAAACCCCACACACATTTGCACAGTAGGCAACCTATAGACTTATAAATTGTCACCATCCTTTATTAATTGCACATTGAAATTCTCTGTAGGCGAGAATGGTTTTCAAAAGAGTCAGAACGTCTGTAAGCAGGGCTGCTGTTAGAAATCACAGGGGGCCCCCTACAGCCTACCTGGCAGGGCCCCCCCCTGAATTTATCAAGACAATATTTTTCAGTAAATATACACTAAAATCATTATTAGCGAACACAAACATAACAGAGAATCTGTGTGAATTCGCCCCTTTTAATAGTTTTTTTTTTACATTTTTTAAAAGTTAAAAATTTTTACAATTATTTTATTTTACAATTTTGTTATTACAATGTTTAATTATTATTTTTTTTTTTTTTTTACAATTTATTATTATTATTTTTTTTTTTTTCTACAGGACAGGGAAGCCTGCAGCGCTGCGGGAGGGAGGTGGGGGGAGAGCCCGGTATAAGGGGGGGACAACAGGGGGGGGGGGGGAAATCAGAAGCTGGCAGCAAGGGAGGGGGATCGGCGTTGGGAGAAGTAATTACAGGAATGATGCCCTGTGTCTGTGTCTCTCCCTGCGGCAGCTGAAAGCTGGCAGGAGGAGGAAAAGCTGGCTTTCAGCTGCTGCAGAGAGCCGCATAGGGCTTCCTTCTGTAATTGTTCCTACGCCCAACCGCACCAATTCCCAATGTTGTTGGGGCCCCCTGTGTGCCCAGGCTCCCCGCAGTAGGACTGGTGGTCCCCCCCCCCCCCCCCAATCAGCGGCCCTGTCTGTAAGACGGACTAAAGGACTTGAAGGCATGTCAGCACCCCTTTAGAGGTATAGGAGTCAAACCACTTGCCTTGGTAAGGTCACATGGGATATGCACTCACCGGCCACTTTATTAGGTATACCTGCTCAGTTGCTTGGTAACACAAATTGCTAATCAGCCAATCACAGGGCAGCAACTCAGTGCATTTAGGCATCTAGACATGGTGAAGACAACTTGCTGAAGTTCAAACTGAGCTTCAGAATGGGGAAGAAAGGGGATTTAAGTGACTTTGAACGTGGCATGGTTGTTGGTGGCAGACGGGGTGGTCTGAGTATTTCTGGTATTTTCACACACAACCATCTCTCGGGATTACAGAGAATGATGGGAAAAAGAGAAAATATCCAGAGAGCGGCAATTGTGTGGAGGAAAATGCCTTGTTGAGGTCAGAGGAGAATGGGCAGACTGGTTTCGGATGATAGAAAGGCAACAGTAACTCAAATAATCACTCGTTGCACCCAAGGTATGCAGAATACCATCTCTAAACACACAGCTCATCCAACCTTGAAGCAGATGGGCTACAGCAGCAGAAGACCACACCGGGTGCCACTCCTGTCAGCTAAGAACAGGAAACTGAGGCTACAATTGGCACAGGATCACCAACATTGGACAATAGAAGATTGGGAAAAACGTTGCCTGGTCTGAGGAGTCTGGATTTCAGCTGCAACATTCAGATGGGAGGGTCAGAATTTGGCGATGGATCCATCCAACCTTGTATCACCGGTTCAGGCTGGTGGTGGTGGTGTAATGGTGCGGGGGAGGAGGAGGGGGGGTAATGGTTCAGGCTGGTGGTGTAATGGTGCGGGGGAGGAGGGGGGGGGTAATGGTTCAGGCTGGTGGTGGTGGTGTAATGGTGCGGGGGAGGAGGGGGGGTAATGGTTCAGGCTGGTGGTGGAGGTGGTGTAATGGTGTGGGGGGGGGTATCGGTTCAGGCTGGTGGTGGTGTAATGGTTTGGGGGAGGAGGGGGGGTAATGGTTCAGGCTGGTGGTGGTGTAATGGTGTGGGGGAGGAGGAGGATGGGAGTAATGGTTCAGGCTGCTGGTGGTGGTGTAATGGTGCGGGGGAGGAGGGGGGGGGGTAATGGTTCAGGCTGGTGGTGGAGGTGTAATGGTGCGGGGGAGGAGGGGGGGGGTAATGGTTCAGGCTGGTGGTGGTGGTGTAATGGTGCGGGGGAGGAGGGGGGGGTAATGGTTCAGGCTGGTGGTGGAGGTGGTGTAATGGTGTGGGGGAGGAGGGGGGGGTAATGGTTCAGGCTGGTGGTGGTGGTGTAATGGTGTGGGGGAGGAGGAGGATGGGAGTAATGGTTCAGGCTGCTGGTGGTGGTGTAATGGTGTGGGGGATATTTTCTTGGCACACTTTGGACCCCTTAGTACCAACTGAGAATGGTACAAACCCCACCCCCTACCTGAGTATTGTTGCTGACCATGTCCATCCCTTTATGACTATACCTGTTCATACCTGACAGAACAGTGGTGTGCCGTGTTTACTTCGGCAGACCGCCGTCGTCTCTATGGGGAGCAATCGCAGGTGTCCGGCAGACATCGCGTCCACTCAGTGGACATTGCGTCCGTCAGACCCGGTGATTGGCTCCCCCTCTAGTGCGCACCCACTAACTGATACACGAAATGACTTACAGTTATGTTGTTTCGCGTACCAACTGCCGTGATTACCACTTCCGGACCACCTGCCGCAGATTTACTGTGGCAGGACGGCCCTCCTGCGTGAACCGATGTAGGCAGAATACAAAATTGGCCTAAAATTATTAAGAAAATCAATTTTTACATTTTTTTTTTTACTGGGAATGTTATATAGCAGAAAGTAAAAAACGTTTTTTTGTTTCTTTTTTTTTAGGATTGTCGCAATTTTTTTTTGTTTATAGCGCAAAAATAAAATGGCACAGGTAATCAAATACCACCAAAAGAAAGCTCTAATTGTGGGGAACAAAAATACATCCATTTTATTTGGGTACAGCGTCGCACAACCGCGCAATTGTCCATTTAAATAATGCAGTGCCGAATCGCAATATATTGCCTGGTCATTAAGGGGGGAAAATCCTTCCGGTCCTTAAGTGGTTAATAGAAACATTTCATCAATTGTCATTTTATTTCCTATATATATATATATATATATACACATATACATACCAGACTTGTATAAAGTACTCGAAATTTCTACTTGAGTAAAAGTACAAGTGCTCGATCAAAAAATTACTTGAGTAGAAGTGGAAGTGCTCGCAGAAAAAGTTACTTAAGTAGAAGTACTAAAGTATTCAACATTTTTTTTACTTAAGTATTGCAAGTAGTTTTTTCAAAAAATTTGCTACTTAAGTACTAAAAGTAAAAAGTACCAGTAGTTATAAAAAAAAAAATTCTACTCAAGTACTGAAAGTAGAAGTACAAGTACTGTGTTATGTAGTTATTAAAGAAAGAAGTCAAAAGTATGAACATCATATTGTTTTTATTATTTCAAATGATTTATTCAAATGATTAACCTGTGTTTGTTAGTAGTTTCTTGATGCACTTTAAGCGCTGTAGCACCATTTATTTGTTTGTTTCATATTTTCTTTTTATTGGAAAGATTTGGTATAGCAGCTTTTATTATACACAGCCTTTATTTTCGTATGCGCTGATTTACAAATTACATTATACACATTTTTTTGAGCTTTATGCATCCTGCCATCTACTGTTCTGGCAGTGGTAATTTTTTTAAAAGTAACGAGTAACTATGCAGCACAAAAAAAAAATACTTGAGTAGAAGTATCGAAATCATCGAAAAAATGTAGTGAAGTAAAAGTAGAAGTAGGAGAAAAAAATTCTACTCTAGGAAAGTACAGATACCGCATTTCGGTACTTAAGTACAGTACTTAAGTAGTTCTACTTCGTTACTATACTTCTCTGATACATACACACACACACATATATACACACTGTATATGCCACTCTAAGATCAGGCCTTCTGACACTTGGTGCTTACAATCAGTATTAAATAAGTATTTTTAAAGTAAAAGTACTGAGTAAAGATCAGTATTTTTTTTTGCAAGAGCCCCCAAACATATTATACAGGTACAGTATCTCACAAAAGTGAGTACGCCCCTCACATTTTTGTAAATATTTTATTCTTTTCATGTGACAACACTGAAGAAATGACACTTTGCTACAATGTAAAGTAGTGAGTGTACAGCTTGTATAACAGTGTAAATTTGCTGTTCCCTCAAAATAACTCAACACACAGCCATTAATGTCTAAACCGCTGGCAACAAAAGTGAGTACACCCCTAAGTGAAAATGTCCAAATTGGGCCCAATTAGCCATTTTCCCTCCCCGGTGTCATGTGACTCGTTAGTGTTACAAGGTCTCAGGTGTGAATGGGGAGCAGGTGTGTTAAATTTGGTGTTAATCGCTCTCACTCTCTCATACTGGTCACTGGAAGTTCAACATGGCACCTCATGGAAAAGAACTCTCTTAGGATCTGAAAAAAAGAATTGTTGCTCTACATAAAGATGGCCTAGGCTATAAGAAGATTGCCAAGACCCTGACACAGAGCTGCAGCACGGTGGCCAGGACCATACAGTGGTTTAACAGGACAGGTTCCACTCAGAACAGGCCTCGCCATGGCTGACTAAAGAAGTTGAGTGCACGTGGTCAGCGTCATATCCAAAAGTTGTCTTTGGGAAATAGATGTATGAGTGCTGCCAGCATTGCTGCAGAGGTTGAAGGGGTGGGGGGGGGGGGTCGGCCTGTCAGTACTCAGACCATACGCCGCACACTGCATCAAATTGGTCTGCATGGCTGTCATCCCAGAAGGAAGCCTCTTCTAAAGATGATGCACAAGAAAGTCCGCAAACAGTTTGCTGAAGACAAGCAGACTAAGGGCATGGATTACTGGAACCATCTCCTGTGGTCTGATAAGACTAAGATAACTTATTTGGTTCAGATGGTGTCAAGCGTGTGTGGTGGCAACCAGGTGAGGAGTACAAAGACAAGTGTGTCTTCCCTACAGTCAGGCATGGTGGTGGGAGTGTCA
Source organism: Pelophylax lessonae (assembly GCF_965119305.1). NCBI lineage: Eukaryota > Metazoa > Chordata > Amphibia > Anura > Ranidae > Pelophylax > Pelophylax lessonae. The sequence continues at coordinate 227,676,531 of NC_138778.1, read as the reverse complement.
TGGTCTGGGGCTGCATGAGTGCTGCCGGCACTGGGGAGCTACAGTTCATTGAGGGAACCATGAATGCCAACATGTACTGTGACATACTGAAGCAGAGCATGATCCCCTCCCTTCAGAGACTGGGTCGCAGGGCAGTATTCCAACATGATAATGACCCCAAACACACCTCCAAGACGACCACTGCCTTGCTAAAGAAGCTGAGGGTAAAGGTGATGGACTGGCCAAGCATGTCTCCAGACCTAAACCCTATTGAGCATCTGTGGGGCATCCCCAAACAGAAGGTGGAGTAGCGCAAAGTCTCTAACATCCACCAGCTCTGTGATGTCATCATGGAGGAGGGGAAGAGGACTCCAGTGGCAACCTGTGAAGCTCTGGTGAACTCCATGCCCAAGAGGGTTAAGGCAGTGCTGGAAAATAATGGCGGCCACACAAAATATTGACACTTTGGGCCCAATTTGGACATTGTCACTTAGGGGTGTACTCACTTTTGTTGCCAGCGGTTTAGACATTAATGGATGTGTGTTGAGTTATTTTGAGGGGACAGCAAATTTACACTGTTATACAAGCTGTACACTCACTACTTTACATTGTAGCAAAGTGTCATTTCTTCAGTGTTGTCACATGAAAAGATAGAATAAAATATTTACAAAAATGTGAGGGGTGTACTCATTTTTATGAAATACTGTAACTAACTTTTTTTTTTTTTTTCAGACAGCGATTCTCTTTCTAAATAAAGTGATCTGGGCGGTGGTGTTTCTCGGGCTTACCATTCTAACCAGAGAGCCTGGGAAACGATCTGGCAGTTTGCATGGTTAGCCATAAAGATGAGGAGAAACCAGATAGTCTCTCCTCTCCTCTATGATCTAGGAGGCCGGGAGAAATGCCATGATGTCCCTTCTGGTCTAGGGTCTTTTTTTTTTTTTTTTTTTTAAGATCTGATGCTTTCAAAAAGGTAGAGGAGAGATCTGGAGTCTTATAAGCCCCAGATGTCTCCATAAAGGAGGACCTGTCAACTCTTATTTCTATCACAAGGGATGTTTACATTTCTTGAGATAGAAATAAAATTATCCTCAGGTTTCTCTCCAACATCAATGCCTGACATCACAAATGCGCTTCTGGAAGAATGGTCCCGTAGACACACTCCTAAACCTTGTGGACAGCCTTCTCAGAAGAGTTGGAAGCTGCTATAGCTGCAAAAGGGTGGGTCAACTTGAACCCTACAGAAAGGGTGGGTCAACTTGAACCCTACAGACTAATGCCCCGTACACACGTACCGATCGTCGGCCGAACGATCGGCCGTCTTTTGTCCAGGGCTATCGTGTCTGTTGAAAACTGCAAAAGACTGCACACGAATTTTGTCGGCCAACAACAGCCAACTGCAGAAGTTATGTCATGTGATGGTTAACTTTCCTTGTGTTTTTTCTTTTCTGAGCATGCCCAGTCTTGCAAATCTGCTGTCTGTCGGCCGAAATCTGTACTGACTGGCGAACAATCGGCCATTCTAGTGTTGGCCAACAAAAATTTTAAATGCCTGCACGATAGATTCTGTTCGGCCGAAAATGTGCTGTCGGCTGTATCATACTAACAAGCCTACAATCGGCCGTCGTCCGAATATTTACGGCCGACAATCGGTACGTGTGTACGAGGCTTAAGACTGGGACGCCATTAAAGTTCATGTGAGTGTAAAGGCAGGCATCCCAATACCTGTCAAAATGTTCTTGGTAATATAATGTATTATTTAAACCTATCTTTATTCAAAGTCAAGCCACAATTCTCTTTATCAATTATGTTTGCTGAAGTTTTTGTTTCCCTGCATGCCAAACAGTGTCAAACCACAAAGTACCTTAAATCTTATGTACTTATTTGCTCCACACTTACTTGGTCCAAATCCAATAGAAAAAGCACTTACGAATGCCATTAAACTCAAAAGAGTAATCCAGGATAACCCAGCGTGACTGGAGAGGGTCTGGTCTCTAGTAAAGGATTCTGGGTATTTCACCAGCTCACTGCTGGAGTGAGACGAAAACGCTGTCAACGCAGAGGAGCGAAGAGATGGCCGTGTTGCATTCTTGGTGAAGAGCAGTGTGGTGGAACCCTGCATCCTGGTCACTGGGGCACGGTGCTGGGCTTCAAAGGAGGCAGTTATGTCACCGAGGGATTCTAATTTAACAGAAGAGTTTGAGAGGTCAAGAGTTGAATTTATTGATGTGAGGGATTCGCAGCCCTTGTGAGTATCCAGATCGATCGTGAAACTTGCAATCCCGATCCCGATCACGGAGATGGTCATCATAGTACATCCAGCCAGAAGCAAGACTCTCCTTCCTGCTTTGTCAGCACAACTCATGGCAACCAATGTTGAGAGGACCTTCACAACACCAAGACCTACAGAAGCCAAGACTGCTGAAGAGTTGCTTTGGTAACCCACAGACTTAAATATGGTTGACGCATAATAAAGCACATTTGGTTGGCCAGTTAGTTGTTGGAACAGAACTAGACCTAGACCCACCAACGTCCTTGTCCGCATGTTGTCCTTTGAACGAAAGAGGTCCAGGAAAGAGTAATCTCTGGTGGAGGACATGGACTTGATGTCGTTAGCTTCCTGAAGATCTTGTAGTGGGATGAGACCAGTCGGAGGTTCTTGGTCTAAAATGTTTACTTTTGGGGGCCTGGATGGAAGAAACAGGATGCTGATGAACTGTAAGATAGCTGGAGAAATTGCCAACCCAAACATGTATTTCCATCCCCAGTGGGCACCGGATAAGAAGTAATTCATGCCATAGGAAAGTAAAATTCCAAGTGTAATCCCAGTTTCATAAAGAGACACCAGTGTGCCTCTCTGATGTGGTTTGACGATTTCTGAAACATATATGCAGCACGCCATGGAGGATATAGATATGCCAAACCCAACGGTGACACGTCCAACCACCAATGACCAAAAGGATGATGAAAATATTAAAACTGTGCTCCCCGCCAACACCACCACATTGCTGGCCAGTATAGACGTCCGTCGTCCGGATCGGTCAATCAGGACGCCTCCTATGAGGGATGCAAAAAGGGCGCCAATTAAAACTGCGCTCACCAGCGCCTCCTGCTGGAAACAGGTAAGATGAAAATCATTTTTTAGTTGAAGTAAGGCTCCAGAAATGATTCCTAGTTCGTACCCAAATATCAGTCCGCCCAGTAAGGAGACCGTAGCGGATAATAGGAGAGTAACTGGCCGGAGACCTAAAAAGGAAAAAAAAAAAAAAATGGGAAAGATCCATTATCCACTCCATTACATTCATAATTTCAGGTCTTAACATAGATTTTACTATCAAATTACCAAAATGTCAGAGCAATGAAAACCAGTAGCATTTGGTTACAGTAATCCTCCAGGATGGAGGTGGGTTTGGTGTCATTTAGTAAACAATAAATAAATAAAATAAATATCGACAATCTAATTTGTATGCAAGTTACATTTCCCATTCCTGGTGTTAGGCGTTGCTCTTGTAACCATACATAAACTTTGTCAAAAGTATTGGGACGCCTGCCTTTACACACACATGAACTTTAATGGCATCCCAGTCTTATGCCTCGTACACACGCATCGATAGTTGGCTGTGAATTTTCGGCCAACATCCGATCGGCCGATTTTCGGCTTGTTAGTATGACGCTTCCGACAACCGACTCCGACTTTTCGGCCGAAAAAAAATCTGGTGTGCAGACTATAAAATTTTTGTTGGCCGTCAACACAACGGCCGATTTTCGTGCAGTCAGTACAGATTTCGACAGGGAAAAATCTGATGAGCAAGTCTGGGCATGCTCAGAGAAGAAAAAACACAAAGAAAGCAAACCAACACATGACATCACTTCTGAAGTAGAATTTTGTTGGCCGAGAAAATTTGTGTGCAGTCACATTCCAACCAACAAAACACAACTTGGGACAAAAGTCGGACGATTGGTCGGCCGATAATCGTTGCGTGTGTACAAGGCTTTAGTCCGTAGGGTTCAATATTGAGTTGGCCCACCATTTGCAGCTATAACAGCTTCAACTCTTCTGGGAAGGCTGTCCACAAGGTTTGGGAGTGTGTCTATGGGAATGTTTGACCATTCTTCCAGAAGCGCATTTGTGAGATCAGACACTGATGTTGGATGAGAGGGCCTAGCTCACAGTCTCCGCTCTAATTCATTCCAAAGATGTTCTATCGGGTTGAGATCAGGACTCTGTGCAGACTAGTCAAGTTCTTCCACCCCAAACTCACTCATCCATGTCTTTATGGACCTTGCTTTGTGCACTGGTGTGCAGTTATGTTGGACCAGGAAGGGGCCATCCCCAAACTCCTCCCACAAAGTTGGGAACAGGAAATTGTCAAAACGGTCTTGATATACGACTAATCGCAAGCATGTTGGGCTTGTTGCCCCTACCCTATGGGTATTGGGGCCGTCTCCCTTAGCCTTCCCCGCCATGACCCTGTAATTGCACTGTACCCTGGCATTCTTGTTGCTGTATGTGACCGGCTGTATTCCGAAGATATGCTGTTATTTTATATTGTTCTCCTCTAAAAGCACTCACGTTCCTTGTAAATGTGTTTATTTTTCTCAATAAAGACTTTGTTTGATTTTAAAAAAAAAAAACGGTCTTGATATGCTGACGCCTTAAGAGTTCCCTTTACTGGAACTAAGGGGCCAAGCCCAACCCCTGAAAAACAACCCCACACCATAATCCCCCCTCCACCAAATGATTTGGACCAGTGCAGAAAGCAAGATCCATAAATAGATAGAGCGAGTTTGGGGTGGAGAAACTTGACTGGCCTGACCTCAACCCGATAGAACACCTTTGGGATGAATTAGAATGAAGAATGGTCAAACATTCCCATAGACACACTCCTAAACCTTGTGGACAGCCTTCCCAGAAGATTTGAAGCCGTTATAGCTGCAAAGGGTGGAGCCAACTCAATATTGAACCCTACGGACTAAGACTGGGATGCTATTAAAGTGCATGTAAAGGCAGGTGTCCCAATACTTTTGACAATATAGTGTGTTTGGATTTTGCATTGTATAAAATAATTGTGCTGCAGTCATGTGGGGACACATTGTGGAGAACAAAGACTGCAACTTGCAATTGAGTTTGGAGGAGAAAAGGGAGACCCTTCACTTGGAAGATGTAATCTCGGTCTCAGGTCTTAGCCCCATCAAGAGGATTCAGTAAAAGGCCATAATTCCTTGAACCTATGTTCATCTGGGACTCTAGTCTAGATCATGGGATTCCAAACTTCCTACAGCGCCTCCTCATTGGCGTCAGTGGGAGGAACGGCGCCTCCTCATTGGCGTCAGTGGGAGGAACGGCGCCTCCTCATTGGCGTCAGTGGGAGGAACGGCGCCTCCTCATTGGCGTCAGTGGGAGGAACGGCGCCTCCTCATTGGCGTCAGTGGGAGGAACGGCGCCTCCTCATTGGCGTCAGTGGGAGGAACGGCGCCTCCTCATTGGCGTCAGTGGGAGGAATCGCATATTTGTGAGGTCCAATCACATAAGGAACATCATTGCACACACCACAAATCACATAAGGAACATTCCGCTGAGGAGACCCTCCGCCTCCTCATACTCAGCAGTATGAGTAGGAAATGCCGCCCGTAATGAGTCGCAAACTGATGGCACACAAAACTGCTGGAAAAATCTTGTGCATCAAATTGCTGCCCCTCTCAAAGTTCTGCCTGGGTCCAATGGACCCAATGGGACCCATGGTAGGGCCCACCCGGGGTTTGATCACCGTTTACATATGTGGGTGCAACTGGCATATGCGTTCGCTTCTGCGCGTGAGCTCGGAGGGATGGGGCACTTTACATTTTTTTTACCTTTTAGTTTTACACTGTCCCTTTAAAAAAAAAAAAATGTTGATCCCTTTTATTCCTATTACAAGGAATGTAAACATCCCTTGTAATAGAAAGAAGCATGACAGGACCTCTTTAATGTGAGATCTGGGGTCACATCTACAAAGCAAAAAATACATAAAAAGAAAAAATTGGCCCTTTAAGGCCGTTAGGAGGAAGCAAAGTATGACTTAGCTCCGGTCCTCCAAGGCCATAGAATGGAGTGGGGGCCATCTTGCCCTCACTGACTTCCTGCCTGGGACATGGATGGAGCGGATCATTTTCCCCTCTACCGACGGCTCTGATAAGCGGGGAAAACTACAGTGAAGCGGTGGGTGGGGGGTTTACCTCTCCCACTGCCCATAAAAGTAATCTCGTCGTGAATCCGCCACTGGGACCACTTTTATGTGAAAGAGAACCCTGTAAGAAAATACTGGGGTTATGGCAGCTATCTGCTACCATAACACCGGTGTTGAACGTCAAAATACCGACTTATAACTGCGGCGGGCTGTCCGAAGTGGTTAATTAAGGCCTGGGGGGGGGTCCCCTTAATGTGCCTGTAAAGTGGCCTGGTTACATCACCCAGTGGCATCACCACCTGACATCAGAAGGGTGCGGTGCCACTGGGTGACGTAACCAGGTGCCCCTTGCCTATATAAGAAATGTCGAAGCGCGGAGGGGGCATCCGGCGTGAGGCCTCCCAGGAAACAAGAGCGTTTTTCTTTTTTTTTTTCTTTCAGGTTGGCGGGTGGCGTGGTTGAAGATGTATTTACATCAAGGGACACACATTTTTTAATAAAGGACTTCTCTCGCGTGGTTATTACTTTTGTACCCTTTTTTGGTGAATAGGTAGGGGTACGATGTACATACCGATTCACATAGGGAAAGGGGTGGGTGGGATCTGGTGCAGCCCAGGGTTGTTGGAAAGAGGCCCTTGTCCCCATTAACAAGGGGACAAAGTGCTTTGTGTCCCCCCCCCCCATATTGAGGGCATGTGGCCTGGTATGGTTCAGGAGGTTTCCAGACCTGGCAGGCTGCATGCCTGGATAAGGGTCTGGTATAGATTTTGGTGGTGGGAAAAAAAAAAAAAGTATTGGGTTCCGCTCAAAATCCATACCAGACCCGAAGAGACTAGTATGGACTGGGGGGAGGGGACTCCATGCTTTTTATCTTTATTTTTTATTATTTTTTTAAAAAAAAATTTAATTCAGCTGCCAGCGGGGAAACCTATTGACAGCCAATGTCTGATCAGTTAAGGATGCCGTTGCCACGTTTCCAGCCCCACTCCTTAACAACCAGCTTACACTGTGCCCTGAACAGCGCTTAGTGCAGTGATGGTGAACCTTGGCACTACATTTCCCATGATACTCACTTACAGTGCAAAGTGCATGAGCATCATGGGAAATTTAGTTTCAAAACATCTGGGGTGCCAAGGTTTGCCATCACTGGCTTAGTGGATTGCAGGGTGTTTGTCGGGACGAAAACCCTGCAAATTCAGGTAAATGTTCGGCCCAAATTCATGCTCGGGCCGAACAGTTCGCCCACCCCTACCCACTGTAAGAGGAAGGTAGACATGTGCAGTTTGTTTCGTTATGAATTGAAGTTCGGACAAATTGCTCATGTGCAGTTTGTTTTGTTACGAATTTAAATTCGGACAAATTTTCCGTTTTCCGAAAATTTGGATGTATCCGAATGCTCTAAATACAATAGTACCGAATTTAAACAAATCTGAAAAATAACAATAAAAAAAAAAACGGACAACATTTTAATTGATTCGAATCGTTTTTGTGGTTTGAGTGGTTTGTTTTGTTTTCCAGTTTCCAAAGTCAATAGAATAGAAAGTAAAGGAATATAATAGAAAAAAACTGAACAGAATAAAATAAAATAAATATAACCATCCTCTGAAATTCAAATAGAATGAATTTGAATACATAAGAAAAGAGTAGAATAGAAAAGAATAGAAAAACAAAAGAATAGAAAAAAAAAGGACTTAAATAGAATAAAAAAAAGAATATAATTAAAAAAACATAGGATAGAGTAGAATAGAATAAATAGAACCATTTCCCAAAGTTCAAATAGAATTGATTCAAATTTGAATGTAATAAAAAATGAATAGATTAGAATATAAAATAACAGAAAAGTATAGGAAAAAAACAGCAGACTAGAATAGAACGAATATAACCATCTTCCAAAATTCTAATTTTACATAAAATAAATTTGAATAAAATAAAAAAAAAAAAAAAAAGAAACATAAAAAAGAATAAAACAATAGGCAATAGAAAGAATATAACCATTTTCCAAAATCCAAATAGAATCAATTCAAATTTAAATAGAATATGAAGATGTTTATATTCTATTCTTTTCTATACTATTCTGTTATTTTCTATTCTAATCAAATTGATTCTATTTGAGTTTTGGGAAATTATTATATTCTTTCTCTTCAGTTGTTTTTTTTTTTTTTTTTTTTTTTTAATTCTATTCTTGTCTATTCTGTGCTTTTATTTTATATTCTGGTTTTCTCTACTATATTTTACTCTTTTATTTTCAGTTATATTATTTTCTATCCTATTCCTTTATCTTCTTTTCTATTTTATGGTCTTTAGAAACCGGGAAAAAAAAATTATATATCTCACACACACATATGTAAATAAAATCAAAACTTTTTGAATTCGAAAACTGAAATTATTTTGAAAACTATAAATATTTCAATCGATTTGAATACAAAAAACTAAGCAAATTTCCAAAAAAGAATTAAAAAAAACGGATTTACCTAAATGGATTTATGCAAATACTGAATGGAAACTAAACAAATTTTTTCGTTCTGCACATGTCTAGTGGGAGGAATGGTGTCTCATAGCAGTGAGAAGAACAGGGCCACAAGGACCAAATAAAGGCAAGCAAGGGGCCACAGTTTGGAAACCATTGCTCAGATGATGCACCAGTAAGCTGTTGGTATAGGGAGGGGGGGGGGTTATACTTTCCAGTGTATATGTTAGTAATGAGAGGTTTGTCCTACAGGCTTTGCATTGAAATGTTGTACTGAGCTAACTGTAACGAAGTATCATAACTAATATAATTTAAAAAAAAATGTAGAACAATGAAGCCATTTGCTGAAAAAAGTGCCTTACCCATAGTGAAGAGTCACTCACTTCCAGATTCTTCTCATTTTACATGTCGCTGAAATTAAAAAAAAAAAAAAAAAAAAAAACATAAAAAAACCACCCCATTTATTTATTGTTTTTTATTTTTTTTATTTAGAGGTATACAATAAAAAGACAAACACAGGGATCACAAACAGTACAATGTAACTTCCTTTATGAAACATGTGGTTACAAAACACAAAACGTTAGATGCGGCAGTCATAAACAATGTAATGCGAGTCCCATGTAATGGGTAAAGAAAACCGTATTGTAATCCCAGAAATATAACGCAAGGAGAGCGAACACCTAAGACCTTTGACCATCAGGGGCGTAACTACAGGGGTTGCAATTGCAACCGGGCCCCATGCTCCAGGGGACCTATGCGGCTCCCCTGTACACCTGGATAGGAGGGGCGGTGGGGGCAGCATGTAGAGAAATCATTGTCCTCCTTTTTCCTCCGGTAGCTGCAGGAGGAAAATGGAGGAGATTGGTCCCTCTGTATGCTGCCCCCGCCACTCCTCCTATCCGGTTCACTTGTGTTCTGCTGTCTCTGGGTCCCCTGTGTGCTCCCCTGGTCCCCCGCCCCCCCACTGTGCTCCCGCCCCTCCCCTGCCGGCTGCTGCAGGGGATGTGTCACAATAGAGAACCAGGAAGGGGTCGGTAAGAATGTAATTTACCAGCTCCTTCCTTTTCTGAATGGACAGAGTCATAGTCAGTGACATTGTAAAAAAAATAAAATAAAATGATAAAAAAACAATACAATTAAAATACCAAAAAATAAAAACTACTGACACCAGTGGGTGAACCTCCAGGATCGCAAAGGTCACACTTGCAACCGGGCCCTGGCATTCCACCAAGATGGCAGGAAGGGAGTCCACTGCAGACCTTGTGAAAGGGTCCCGCTGCAGGACTGTAATAAAGGGCCCCACAACAAGAGTAAAAGAGCCCCAGGATCAGTGGGAAGAGCCCCAGGCTTGAAGGGAAGGGTCCCGGCCAGGGGTGGCACATCCCCTGCAGCAGTCGGCAGGAGAGGGAGCACAGTAGGGGGGGGACCAGGGGAGCACCCAGGGGCCCAGAGACAGCAGAACACAAGTGAACTGGATAGGAGGAGTGGCGGGGGCAGCATACAGAGGAACCAATCTCCGCATGGGGCCCGGTTGCAATTGCAACCCATGTAGTTATGCCCCTGTTTGGCAATAAGAAGCTGAAGACTGGAGAAAGGGTTGCCTGGCAGAAAAGCAAAATGATGGCACTGCAATGGCGTGACAAGAAAGATGAGTGCCTGTTGAGTACAGTTCATAACACCTCCACTGGTATGGTACGCATGAAAGGTGGGAAAGAAATTGTGAAGCCACAAGTAGTGATAGACTACAACACCATGGGAGATGTCGACAGAGCCAATGACATTCTACCCGGCTATGAGGAAACAGCAAAATAAGTACTACAAGAAGATCTTCTTGAGCAATGCTTGTGGAATGCCTACATTCTGCTCAAACAAAAGAGTGACAAGCCTGGGATTCATTCTGACTTCATTTGGAAAGTTGTCGAATGTATCTTTGTGAGCCACCAAACCCCATCAATGGCTGTGAACAGATGCTGTTGGCGTTGTTAACCTGAAACGCCTGACTGGTCGTCACTTCATGGACTACATCCCACCAACCGAGAAAAAGTCAGCACCTACAAGGATGTGCGCGGTTTGTTGCCCGAAGAGAGGAGAGCGGAAGGAAAATCCGAAAGGAAACCAGGTTCCATTGTCCCGATTGTGACGTCAGGCTTTGTGCAGTCCCAGGTTTCAAAACTTTTCATACCCGGGATGTTTAACCACTTAAGCCTCGGAGGATTTGGCTGCTCAAATACCAGGCCCTATTTTGCGATTCGGCACGGCGTGACTCTGACAATTGCGTGGTCGTGCGATGCTGTACCCAAATTAAATTGGCGTCCTTTTTTTCCCACAAACAGAGCTTTCTTTTGGTGGTATTTGATCACCTGTGCTATTTTTATTTTTTGCGCTATAAACAAAAAAAGAGCGACAATTTTGAAAAAATAACAATATTTTTCACATTTTTTTTTATATGAAATTCTCAAAAAAAAAAAAAAAAAAAAGGGAAATTTTTTTTTAACATTTTAGGCCAGTTTTCTGCTACATATTTAAAAAAAAAAAAAAAAAAAAAAAAAAAATCGCAATAAGCGTATTTTGATTGGTTTGCGCAAAAGTTATTGCGTTTACTAACTACGGGAAAGATTTATGTCCTTTTTATTGTTTTTTTTTTTTTTAACTAGTAATGGCGGCGATCTGCGATCTTTTTTGCGGGACTGCGACATTGCGGCAGACAGATCGGACCCCTGACTGACATTTTTGACACTTTTGGGGGTACCAGTGACATTACTACAGTAATCAGTGCTATACATATGCACTGTCACTGTAATAATGACACTGGCAGGGAAGGGGTTAACTTTATTGGTGATCAGTGGGTTAAATGTGTCCCTAGAGGCGTGATTCTAACTGTGGGGGGCGTGGCTTGTGATGTAACCACAGAGACATACGATCCTACATAGCAGGATCGCATAGCCTCTGTGCTTACATCAGGGAGAATGACAGACGGCTGTGTTTACATCATCCGTCCGTCCTTCTCCCTCTCCTGTGGAAGATCGCGAGTGGCCGGCGGACATCGGAGCCGCCAATCACACGTGCGGGGAAGGCAGGGAACGAGTGGTGGCGGTACCGCACCTCCGGCGGCGCGCGCTCGCCCCCTACAGGCTCCTGGGCGAGCGACGTAGGGCTACGTCGCTTTGCCCAGGAGCGGCTGGCTGCAGCAGTAAATAGTCGTGCGGCGGTCAGCAAGTTGTTAATAATCCAATATGCAGTGTCCAGTATTACAGTGATAAGTAATATTGCCCCCTCCCAAATTTCAGTGTTTTTGGTTTGATTACATTATTGAATTAAATGTATTATTATATTCTAATTTAGGATATCGTGTTTCAAACTTTAATCACACCCGGGATGTCTACTAGACTCTGGTTTGGACAGATTTAAGTGGGTTATTCCTAAGAATTACAGGCCTACACTATAAAACAACAGATTTCCATGCAAAACAATGTACCATTCAAAAATACTGACAAAATCAGACCGCCAGGGAGGTTAAGTATGAGTAGGTCATGACACAGTGGCTCTGAGGAAGAGGCTGAGCCTCGAAACGCGTCAGCCGTCATCTCATTGGATTATGGACTTTCATATGGACTATTCCCGACACTGGAGCAACTGAGCTTGTTATGATCACTTTTACACCTGTGTTTGTGAGTAGCCATTTTATATGTTGCGTAAATGAAGCCTATTATTGAGGATAATGCGCTAGGTCGATGCGCCTTTTCTTTGTTTCTTTTTGTCGCCACGGAGGTTAAGCCTGGGTTGTGTTTTGGAGGGGTCATTCATGGATTATAGCCCAAGTTCACACTGGTGCATGCTGAACACTGGATGTGATTTGAACCTAAAACGCACTGCATTCCTGTACACATGGGATGTCTGTGTGATGCGATTTGGCCCATATATTTTGTATGGCTCAAATTGCACCAAAATGTTATAGGACCCTTTTTTCGCCCCGCACCTAAATCTTATCTCACATGGGTGTGAACATCCATGCGATAATTCTGGCAAGCATTGCATTGTGGGAAAAGTGGTTACTAAAATAGCAGAGAGATGATTTTTAGCTAAAAACGCTCAAAAACGCTGAAAACCTCCAATGCAAAAAAGTTGAAAAACTCTGAAAAACTCACTACAAAGCTACTGGCGTTTTTAGAACATCCAGCGTGTATGAGGCCTAAGTCCCGGTTCACATATATGCACTGTGGGAACCCTGTGAATCCACTGTGGGTTCCCGCATCGCATTAAATCGCACACTGCCATATGCGAATCGCTGGGGGGTGTCAATACGAAGTTAACGACACCTCCCAGATCAGTTCGCATATCACAGTGAGAACCGTCAGTTCGGACATGAATCGGATTGCATAGGTGTAAACCACCACGCAATCCGATTCTGCTGCGAACCCCAAAAAAAGGGTCCTGTGCGTGTTGTGTCCGAATGCGTTGCGAATTCAGCCATACAATCTGTATGGCTGAATTCGCATCACAGACATCACATGTGATTTTCAGAGCAGTGCGCTCCGAATCACATGCGAGATCTGCCATCGCACTAATGTGAACCGGAACTAAAACCTGGAAGCTGATTGGTTCCTCTGCAGTGCTGCACCATGCAGTTTTAGTAAATAACTCCCTCAGTATACATAAAATCACATTGTGGCAATTTCTCATATTATACCCCATATTATATAGATTAGCAGCAGGGCTTTTTTCTCCAGGAATAGGTGCAGGGATTCCCCTCTTCTGAGTCACCCCTTGTCTCCACCCCCTACCCACCTCTGTCCTTTGGTTCCACCCACTACCCACCTCCCAGTACCCCCTTCCCCCTATTTAGAGAATACAGAACCAAGTATCATGTTGTGGTTCTAGGTAATTTGTATAGAATTTGTTAATGATAACTAGAAAAGCAGTAAAATAGATCCCCTGGATCAGCAACAATAGATCTCCCCCCCCCCAACAATAGATCCCCCAGCAACAATAAATCCTTCCCTGCAACTATAGACCCCCCCGAACAACAATAGCCCCCCCAGCAACAATCGCACCCCCCAATAAATCCTCCCCTGCAACAATAGACCCCCCCCACGAACAACAATAGCCCCCCCAGCAACAATAAATCCTCCCCTGCAATAATCGCATCCCCCCCAATAAATCCTCCCCTGCAACTATAGACCCCCCCAGCAACAATAGCCCCCCCAGCAACAATAAATCCTCCCCTGCAACAATCACATCCCCCCAATAAATCCTCCCCTGCAACTATAGACCCCCCCGAACAACAATAGCCCCCCCAGCAACAATAAATCCTCCCCTGCAACAATCGCACCCCCCCCCAATAAATCCTCCCCTGCAACTATAGACCCCCCGAACAACAATAGCCCCCCCAGCAACAATAAATCCTCCCCTGCAACTATAGACCCCCCTGAACAACAATAGCCCCCCAGCAACAATAAATCCTCTCTGCAACAATCGCACCCCCCCCCCCCAATAAATCCTCCCCTGCAACAATAGACCCCCCCCCCCAACAACAATAGTTCCCCCAAGCAACAATAAATCCTCCACTGCAACAGTACCCCCCCCCACAACAAAATGCCCTCCAGCAACAATAGATTCACCCCAGTACCAATAGGTCCCCCAGCAGGAAGCATCAATGGGCCATTCAGCTCACCCCACTGACCCCAGCACCCCTTTGCCATTGCATGCATTCAGACTGGAGGTGCCGGAACTGCGTTCCCCTGCCTCCCCACAAAAAAAAAAAACGCCCCGATTAGCAGGATTTTTAAATGCGCGAATAACAGAGCAATAAAATTATCTTAAACTTTCACAAAAAGTGGGTAAAAGAGTCATCTAATTTTGGAAAATTGTCACATGAATGACTAAATTGATACAACTGTCAAATTTTCACATCAACTAATAATAACAGTTGTACATCGGTGTCATATTTTGTCATTGAGTCATAGAAGAATCAATAAAGACACAATTGTATCAGATTATTTCACATGAACAAAGTAACAAAGTTGTAGAGAGCATTGATCCCTCTTTCTTATTCAGGATTTGTGACTGCAAAAGTAGAAAAATTCAGAGAAATGTTGTTGGCGGTTACCTGGATGATCTGCATTGTAAATACAGGTGAGGTGTGATCGGTGGCTGGCACATTCCCACACAGTGTCAGGATTAAGGCTGGAGGAGGATCTTTGTTGCAGGAAGTTGGGAGGACGTGGCAGGGAAGGGAGGGGGGAGAAGTTCTCTTTGGTGTGTTGGGAGGGTGATGGCAGCTGTACATGCAGCATTCTTCAGCTGTTTATAGGCTGCATTAATGGCCCTACAGCCAGATTCCTGCTGGGGAATGTGAGCTTTCACTTTATTTCCTTCTGCAGTGCAAACTTCTCACAAGTTTTCATTCACTGCTCCAGACCATGTCAGCGTATTCAGATCCTGTCTATGTTGCTGGGTTTTTTTTTTTTTTAATAATTTTTAAAATGGATGTTTCTTAAAGTATCTATAGGAGCCATACACACCATTATTTTTTTGGATTCAGGGGGGTGCTGGGGTGGGCTGCACCCATCTAGATTTTAGTTGCTTCTCCAGTGCAGGGTAGGGTGGCCAGCTCATCCCTTTAAACCAGGACACACATTAATTACACAGGGTCTGTGGCTGATTAAGGTGGTAATTAAACTGACTTGGTGCCTTGTGTGCATTTTATTAGCTTCAGCACTGACCCCTGTCCTCTGCCAGCAGTGACCTCTGTCCTCAGCCCTCCCAGAAATGACCCCTGTCCTCAGTCCTTCCAGGAGTGACCCCTGTCCTCTGCCCTGCCAGCAGTGACCCCTGTCTTCTGCCCTGCCAGCAGTGACCCCTGTCCTCACCCCTGCCAGCAGTGTCCCCTGTCCTCAGCCCGCCCAGCAGTAATCCCTGTCCTCTGTCCTGCCAGCAGTGACTCCTGCCCTCTTCCCTGTCAGCACTGACCCCTGCCCTCTGGCTTGCCAGCAGTAACCCCTGCCCTCTGCCCTACCAGCAGTGACCCATGTCCTCTGCCCTACCAGCAGTGACCCCCTGTCCTCTAGCCTGCCAGCAGTGACCTCTGCCCTGCCAGCAGTGACCCCCTATCCTCTGGCCTGCCAGCAGTGACCTCTGCCCTGCCAGCAGTGGTCCCTGTCCTCTGCTCTGCCAGCAGTGACCCCTGACCAATGCCATACCAACACTGACCCCTGCCTTCCAGGAGTAACCCCTGTCCTCTGCCAAAAGTGACCCCTGTCCTCTGCCAAAAGTGACCCCTGTCCTCTGCTCTGCCAGAAGTGACCCCTGTCCTTTGCCAGAAGTGACCCCTGTCCTTTGCCAGAAGTGACCCCTGTCCTTTGCCAGAAGTGACCCCTGTCGTCAGCTCTGCCAGAAGTGACCCCTGTCCTCTGCCCTGCCAGCAGTGACCTTTGTCCTCTGCCCTGTCAGCAGTGACCTCTGTCCTCTGCTCTTCCAGCAGTGACCTTTGTCCTCTGCCCTGCCAGCAGTCACCCCTGTCCTCTGCCCTGCCAGCAGTGACCTTTGTCCTCTGCCCTGCCAGCAGTGACCTCTGTCCTCTGCTCTGCCAGCAGTGACCTTTGTCCTCTGCCCTGCCAGCAGTCACCCCTGTCCTCTGCCCTGCCAGCAGTGACCTTTGTCCTCTGCCCTGCCAGCAGTGACCTCTGTCCTCTGCTCTGCCAGCAGTGACCTTTGTCCTCTGCCCTGCCAGCAGTCACCCCTGTCCTCTGCCCTGCCAGCAGTGAAACCTGCCATGTGCCCTCTGACTCATGTCCTCTGCCTGCCACCAGTGAAACCTGCCCTCTGCCCTGTGACCCCTGTCCTCTGCCCTGCCACCAGTGACCCTTACCCTCCTCTCTGCTGACCCCCATCCTCCACCCTGCTAACCTCTGCCCTGTTGACTGTACACTTTCCTTCTGATCCTTTACTCCGTATTGTTGAATCCTGTTCTATGCCCTACTAACCTCTATACACTTCCCTACAAACTGCTATCCCTATCCTCTGCTCTGCTAACCCCCTGTACGCTGCCCCCTCCCTTCTTCTGCCCCCCTGACATATTTTAATGCACCCCCATATCAGACAGGTTACAGCCGGCCCTGCCGAAAATGCTGCTTAACTGGTTCTCTGGCTTCAGTGCTTTGAGTCACTGATCAGAAACACAACTGGATATCACCGGTTCTAAATTCCATGGATCTGGGTCAGTGACTCAAAGTTCTGAAGCAGAACACATCCAGGCAAGCAGCATTTTTAAAAAGAGGTCAGGAATAGAGGCTCCTCGTATTTCTTTCCGCATAAGCTTCCATAAATGTATTTTTGCCAGAATTTGACAAAAGAGGTAGAAATGACCCAGAAATTTACCCGAAAATAAAAAAGGAGTCAGTTTTGTATTTTTTTTTATTATATGTATTTATTTGCATACTGCCAACAATTTGTGCAGCACTTTACATACTGTACTAATTTTGTTTTGTTGCAATCGTAATGAAATTAGTTTAGTTTTGTGTATTCGTTGTCGACCAGATTAGAATTTTTACAATGGATTCAAAGTTTTCATCAAATGTAAATTAAAAATATCAAATCGATCTGAAATCATTGTGAATAGCTGGTTCTATTCCATTTGTAATTTGAATTTCGAATTTCTGAAGACGGTTATATTCTTTCCATTTTATTCTATCCTATTCTATTCTTTTTTATTCTATTCCTTAATTTTCTATTCTATTTTATTCTATTATTTTCGTTTATATTCTATTCTGCTCTGTTTTGCTCTATTCTATTTGAAAAATTAGAATTTTAGAAGACGGCTATATTCTATTTAATTCTATTTTATTACAATCTATTTTATTCTATTCAAATTTTTTTCCATTCTTTTCTTTTCCATTCCTTTATTTTCTATTCTATTGTATTCTATTTTATTTTCTATTTTGTTCTGTTTTACTTTATTCTTTTCTTTTCTCTTCTTTTTTATTCTAGTCTATTCTAATCTGTTGTATTTTTTTTATTCTATTCCATTGTATTCCTTTCTCCTCTATTCTATTCTTTTATTTTCTATTATTTTCTTCTATATTCTATTCTATTCTTTTCGACATTCGAATTTCAATACAGAGCTATATTCTAACCAGTGGCGGCTGGTGTATATGGGGGCGCAGGGGCGCAGCCCCCCCCATCCATGCGTCTGGCCCCCTAATCTACATGCGGGGCGCCAGACGCATGGAGTTCAATGGGGCTTTTTTTTAATTAACCATGTGACTAGAGCAAGATGCTCTCACAGGCTAAAAAAAGGGTGGGCTCGGGGCGCAGAGCACTGAGCCCACCCAGTTGTGTGACAATAGCAAAAGAAAATGTGCTATTGTCACACGTATCTTCCTCCTGGCCAATAGAGAAGCGGGTTTTTAGACCTGTTTCCCGATTGGCCGAAAGGAGAAGCCATGCCATTGGGCATGGAGGAGGAGGGAGGAGACGCAGAAGACAGGGGGAAGAAGCCGAAGCCGCCACCTTGCTGCTGCATCCAGGCAGGGTGAGTGAGGGGGGGGGGGGTCCTGTCCTGTCTGCCCTGTCCTGTCTCCCCTGTCCTGTCCTGTCTCCTGTCTCACCTGTCCTGTCTTCCCTCTCTCCTGTCTCGCTGTGGTCCGGGGGGTATGCTGTGCGGCCTGGTGTGGTCCGGGGGGGGGGGGGGTATGGTGCAGTCCATCTGATGGCCCCCCCACCGGCCCATGGAGCACCAGCCGCCACTGATTCTAACACTAAATCACATAGTCTTTGAAGGAAATCAGCAATAGTCTGCAATTTGTTTGTATTTAAAATTTGTTTTCAAATTCAATTTTATTTTCACATTTTTATGCAAACTTTGGAATAAATTTTGTTTCATTATTTCAGATTAGTTTAAAGTCGTTAGTAGTAATTGGGAAAAATCGGACACGTCTGAATCTCCGAATAACGAAAATTGTGTCAGAATTTCAATTTGGAACGAAACGAATAGCAAATGTCTACCTATAGCACATACATACACATGCTAGGGCCAATTTAGACAGGAGCCAATTAGCAGCATGTCTTTGGAGTGTGGGAGGAAACCACAGTGAGAGCATGCAAACTCCATGCATATAGTGTCCTATCTGGGATTAGAACTGAGGACCCCAGTGTTGGCAGGAGTGCTAACCACTGAGCCACTGTGCTGCCCATTTTCAAAGTACTTTACTGCCAAAGTAAAATTACAGTATTAGAGTATTGATAACAATTTCAATTATCTTGGCATTTCCATGGCACCATAAAGAAAGTAAGAAAAAAGTATTGGTTAAAATCTTGCTGTCCCAATGTGACTTTCACCATCCAGAAGAAGGAAGAAATTCAGGAATCCAGGAAGAAAACCACTACTTGTGACTGAAAGCATATACCGCACTCACCAACTCCAACAACTGGCAGTGCAGTAAACAGCGCGTTTTAAGCTACAGGGTTTAGCATCCCTGTGTGGCTATCCAGCTCCATCCATTCACCCTTGGTCTTCTCACTGTAGCTGTGGTTTTGCACCACTAGGGGGAGTAGGAATACCACCGTGCCACAGTATGGGGAGAGAGCCAGACACCAAAAGGAGTGAAATATGGTGTAGTATTTTATTATATCAACTTAAGGCAACAACACAAAGTCCATAAAACGCATCTAGATGCTAGTGACATAAAAATAGCAGCAGTGCACTTACTTAGAGATCCAAGACCGGAGGTGGCAGAATGAGTCAGACAGACACCAAATGGGGTCAAACATAGTGTAGGACGTGGCAGTGTGATGTCAGCATATAGCACGACCCAACGCGTTTCGTGCAAGCGCACATCCTCAGGGGGCACTAGTGTCAGAAATACTAGTGTCCATTGGGGACGTAACTTGGCACGAAACGCATTGGGGCGGTGCTATACTACACTATGTTTGACCCCATCTGGCTCCTTGCAGTAAGCACTCTCCCCTATACAGTGGCATGGTGGTACTACTACTCCCCCTAGTGGTGCAGAGCCACAGCTACAGTGAGAAGACCAAGGGTGGATGGATGGAGCTGGATTGCCATAGAGGGACGCTGATCTCTGTTGCTTAAAATGTGCCATTTGCTGCACTGTCAGTTATTGGAGTTGGTGAGTGCGGTATATTCTTTCCATCACAAGCAGTGGTCTTCTTCCCCCTCTGGATGGTGAAAGTCACACTGGGAGAGCAAGATTCTAACCGACACTTTTTTCTTACTTTCTTTATATTGAAGGATTGTTTATCTGGAAGTAATAATGCTTTACCATTAATGCGTTAAGGCGCTTCATTTTATGACTTTTAAAACAGTCTCATCTTAAGACGCTTCCTGGCAGCTGGTCTAGCAGCAATCCTGTGGTCTATGATAAGTTATCCCAGCTTTCAAGTGAACGACGCCTTAGGGTTGACCTGGATCTTCCATGACTGTTACATTAGTGATCCTGTCCGGACCCGCCATTGCCCGCTCACATGACGCTAGGATCCCAGGCGCATCAGCCAGTTTTGGGGACACATGGTAGGCTCAACACCACATCCTCAGTCTCTCCTTTCTTCACCATCTCACCATCCCCCTGGCATCCTTCTCCTTTGGGTCAGCACCATGTCACACCACCCCTTTTCCTCTCTCCCCTTTCCCCCTCCTTCTTCCCCTTCTCCCCCTTCCAGGCCACCTGTCATACCCATCTCTCATCCACCCCTGCACACTCACCCCTGCCCCAGGCACTTTTTCAATTTCTTTTTCCTTCTCTTTTCTTGTCCTTCACACCCACCTTTTTCCATTTTTCAGCTTGTATCCCTCTCACTTTCCACACTAGCTCCTGCTCATCACACCGCTATTTCTATCTCACCCTATCCATATCATTTTGCTACATCATTATCATTTTTCTTTCCTTTCACATATACAACAGATTTGGTAGGTCCAATCTCCCATCACTCTCTCACTACCCACCTACCGCGGACCCCCCTTCTCTGGCTGCTCTCCATGGGACCCTTCAGCTCCCGGGTCAGGCTTTCGGTCCGCCACCATTACACGGGAATCCAATCTCCATGTAGTTCAACCTGTGAGTAATCCACACTCCTTTGTATCATCATTATCCCTTTTGAATTGTTAACTTTAGCCTTACAGCCTTTCACATATACTCAAACTTATTGTTCCTTTGTAGATACATCCAAATACATAGATCTCTGAAGAAGGGAGATGTAGCTCCCGAAACGCGTCAGATCAATTTGTATTGTATTCCACTATCATGGAACTATCAACATGTTATCCAGGCTATTGTCCAACCAAGTGGTCACACCAGGATATCTATCAACGTTTAATATTGTACATGCTATTACACTATGCCATTATGGCCATCGAGCCGTGCTATGTGATATTTTTTACATGTCATTATTATTTGCTTAACTTGCTTATACAGTGTAATAATAAATTTATACATTGTTTTACATATTTAATTTGGTATTTATTCAATCTCCAGCCAATAGCACCAACCTCATTTAAAGTCCCGCGGGCCATTTTTCTGTATTGTTATGTTAATTTGGGATGGAGGCGTGCTTGGGCGGGAACCAGACCATTACCCCTTGTGCTCGTTACATTAGTGGCGAGACATGGTATGTTCTAAAGACAATAATGCAGATACCTGTGAGCAGTGCTTTAATTGGGCCGTTATGCACTGGTACTCAGTACCGCCACTTCCAAACATGGCTCTTGAGCATACCGCCACCTCTCCATGTGCCTTAGCATACCAGTACGCTAATTTTGGACATCTGTGCCCTCAATTGCCCCCCCAAGAATATTTCCCACTCCAGAGCCAGATCAGTCACCACCAGTGATTCCCCCTGCTCCGGAGTCCCAGCCCAGGCCAGGAGGGGGGGGCTGCTCTGTGGAGACCCTGATGTGGGGTGGGGGGGGGATTTATAGGCTATAATAGAGTACCGGCATCTCTTTTGGGCCACTTAAAGCACTGCCTGTGAGAAGAAAGTTAGGGAATGACCAACAACAGGAAAAATGCTTACCAAGGGATAGATCCTGCTCTATTCTGGAAGGAGGGTTGGATACGGTGCACCTACAAAAAAGGGAAGGAGACCATGAGAAACATGACAAAGAGGAAAAAATAATGAAAGACACTATCGATAACATTTTCTGATAATCAAAGCTCACCTAGTTGGGCAGGCATAGAGACTAGTGACACCAGGACACGTAGGAGTCTGTCACATCTGGGAGTCTTCAAGCAATAGAGAGATTGGACTTCATACAGCATGAGAATACATGCAATGTGTAAACCCTACAATGTGCCCTTTGCGAGATCTACAAGAATATGGCATCTCAGATAGGGACAGGTTGGAGAAAAAAAGCTTCCCAAGAGCCGGGTGGAACTGTATCTGTACCCTTCCTATGAAAGGATGCCCAGTAACAGGGAAAATGCCCGTGAACACAAAGAAAGACATAGAAGGCAAAGTGTTCTTTCCATACAAAGAAGGAGGAGAAAAGAGAAACAAACCCAGGAAGAACTTCAAGTATTTAGCAAGAAGACTACAAGAAAGGGGCTCCTAGTTTTTGGCACCCTTAGCAGTGCCAAGTAAAATATTCCCAATGCACGCATTTCTAAAGTTTGCTGTAGATATAAATGGGTGCTTCAGCGACCCACCGGCTGGAAACAGAAGACATTCAAGGCAAGAATTACGTCACCGGCACACCAAGGATCTCCAGAACAGGTCCAAAGCTTTATTCCTGGGATCACATCAAGGTTACAATAGAGACGTTTCGGAGGCTCGCAGGACTCCTTCATCAGGCATGTGATCTTGACGCATTCTGGAGATCCTTGGTGTGCTGGTGACATACTTCTTGCCTTGAGCCGGCCATTGAGACTTGATCCATGTGTGAGCAGGCTGAATGTACCCAAGCTGATCGATTGATCAAATTGAGTACAACCAGCCTGCTGGATTTTACATGTGATCATCGCTAGCGGCTAACAATAATCATGGGTTTTCCCCAAACCACCGTCCCCCATCCCACGGGAGAACACTAAGGCTCTGCGGGAGGGATTCCCCTATTAACACTGTCTATAGTGGTTGCAGAAAAGAAATTCGCTCCATCTATGGCTGGCCTTAGCAGCATCAGGAGCAGACCTTTAACTAAATGGGAATACCAGGAGAAGACCTTTAGCTAAATGTGAATAGAAGGAGAAGACCTTTAGCTAAATGGGAATAGAAGGAGAAGACCTTTAGCTAAATGGGAATAGAAGGAGAAGACCTTTAGCTAAATGGGAATAGAAGGAGAAGACCTTTAGCTAAATGGGAATAGAAGGAGAAGACCTTTAGCTAAATGGGAATAGAAGGAGAAGACCTTTAGCTAAATGGGAATACCAGGAGAAGACCTTTAGCTAAATGGGAATAGAAGGAGAAGACCTTTAGCTAAATGGGAATAGAAGGAGAAGACCTTTAGCTAAATGGGAATAGAAGGCGAGGACCTTTAGCTAAATGGGAATACCAGGCGAAGACCTTTAGCTAAATGGGAATAGATGGAGAAGACCTTTAGCTAAATGGGAATAGAAGGAGAAGACCTTTAGCTAAATGGGAATAGAAGGAGAAGACCTTTAGCTAAATGGGAATAGAAGGCGAAGACCTTTAGCTAAATGGGAATAGAAGGAGAAGACCTTTAGCTAAATGGGAATAGAAGGCGAAGACCTTTAGCTAAATAGAAATACCAGGAGAAGACCTTTAGCTAAATGGGAATAGAAGGAGAAGACCTTTAGCTAAATGGGAATAGAAGGAGAAGATCTTTAGCTAAATGGGAATAGAAGGAGAAGATCTTTAGCTAAATGGGAATAGAAGGAGAAGATCTTTAGCTAAATGGGAATAGAAGGAGAAGATCTTTAGCTAAATGGGAATAGAAGGAGAAGATCTTTAGCTAAATGGGAATAGAAGGAGAAGATCTTTAGCTAAATGGCAATAGAAGGAGAAGACCTTTAGCTAAATGGGAATAGAAGGCGAGGACCTTTAGCTAAATGGGAATAGAAGGAGAAGACCTTTAGCTAAATGGGAATACCAGGAGAAGACCTTTAGCTAAATGGGAATAGAAGGAGAAGATCTTTAGCTAAATGGGAATAGAAGGAGAAGATCTTTAGCTAAATGGGAATAGAAGGAGAAGACCTTTAGCTAAATGGGAATAGAAGGAGAAGACCTTTAGCTAAATGGGAATACCAGGCGAAGACCTTTAGCTAAATGGGAATAGAAGGAGAAGACCTTTAGCTAAATGGAAATACCAGGAGAAGACCTTTAGCTAAATGGGAATACCAGGAGAAGACCTTTAGCTAAATGGAAACACCAGGAGCAGACCTCAAAATGGGAACAAATCAGCTGAAAAGTCAACATCAGCCAAATAAAAAAGGATATGTAAAAGTGACAAATTATTACAAGGGAAGTGGAATCATGCATATCCAACAAGATGAGTAAATATCTTTTCCTGGGAGCACCATCCATGAATCAACAAAAGACTATACCTACATGGAAAATGAGGACTTTAGATGCGCTGCCAGGAAAATTTAGGACAACCATTTACACCAAAAATATATTTTAACCACCAAATTGAAAAGCAATGGGGATTACATTTCAATTTGATTATATACAGGGATGGAGACGATAAACATTGCTCGCCAGTTTCTCATCTAAAATCCCAAAACTGCCCATTTTTTGTATATATTTTAACCACTTCTGGACTGGAAGATTTCCCCCCTTAATGACCAGGCCATTTTTTGTTATCCGGCACTGCGTTACTTTAACAGAAAATTGCGCGGTCGTGCGATGCTATACCCAAATAAAATTAATGTTCTTTTTTCCCACAAATAAAGCTTTCTTTAGGTGGTATTTGATCACCTGTGCGATTTTTATTTTTTGCGCTATAAACAAAAAAAGCAACAATTCTGAAAAAAAAATATATTTTTTTCACTTTCTGCTATAAAACATTCCCAATAAAAAAAATTAAAAAACCTAATTTTTTCATAATTTTAGGCCAATTTGTATTCTGCTATATATTTTTGGTTAAAAAAAAATCCCAATAAGTGTATATAGTTACATAGTTAGTGAGGTTGAAAAAAGACATCAGTCCATCCAGTTCAACCTATGATGTGTGTGTGTGTTTGCTGCTAACCGTACATTGTATACCCCTGTATGTTGTACATTGTATACCCCTGTATGTTGTACATTGTATACCCCTGTATGTTGTACATTGTATACCCCTGTATGTTGTGGTCTATAGTTACATAGTTAGTGAGGTTGAAAAAAGACACCAGTCCATCCAATATTGATTGGTTTGCGCAAAAGTTATCGCATCTACAAACTAGGGGAAAGATTTATGTCATTTTAATTTTTTTATAGTAGAAATGGCGGCGATCAGCAATTTTTAGCAGGACTGCGACATTGCGGCGGACAGATCGGACCCCTGACTGACATTTTTGACACTTTTGGGGGGATCAGTGACATTACTACAGTGATCAGTGCTAAAAATATGCACTGTCACTGTACTAATGACACTGGCAGGGAATGGGTTAACACCTGGAGTGATCAAAGGGTTAAATGTGTCCCTAGGGGGTGCTTTCTAACTGTGTGGGGGATGGGCTTATGGAATGAACACAGAGACCTGTGTTCCTAAATAGGAGGAACACAGGATCCCTGTGTTTATTGCTGACAGAACAACGGTCTGCTGAGTTTACAATGGCAGACCGTCATTCTCTCTCCACGGGGAGCGATCGTGGGTGCCCAGCGGCAATTGCGGCCGCCAGACCTGCTGATCGGCTTCCACTGTGGTGAATGGGTGCGTGCCGGCACACCCCTACTGGCGGTCCCACAAAGCGACGTGCAGTTACGGCAGCCGACCTGCCACAGTATATGTACAGCTGGTGGTCCGCAAGTGGTTAAGCGCAAAATTTGTATTTTTATTTTACAGATATCACATATTAGTTGATCTCTGTTATAGGATGTTTTTATATGATATACTGTATATACAGTCACCGGCCACTTTATTAGATACACCTGTTCATTTGCTCGGTAACACAAATCGCTAATCAGCCAATCACATGGCAGCAACTCAATGCATTTAGGTATCTGGACGTGATGAAGACGACTTGCTGAAGTTCAAACCGAGCATCAGAAAGGGGGAAGAAAGGGGATTTAAGTGGCTTTGAACGTGGCATGGTTGTTGGTGGCAGACGGGCTGGTCTGAGTATTTCTGGGATTTTCACACACAGTCATCTCTGAGGACAGAGGAATGTGGGCAGACTGGTTCCAGATGATAGAAAGGCAACAGTAACTCAAATAACCACTCGTTACACCTAAGGTATGCAGAATACCATCTCTGAACGCACAAAACATCCAACCTTGAAACAGGCTACAGAAGCAGAAGACCACCCCGAGTGCCACTCCTGTCAGCTAAGAACAGGAAAACTGAGGCTACAATTCGCTCAGGATCACCAAAATTGGACAATAGAAGATTGGAAAAACGTTGCCTGGTCAAGTGAGTCTGGATTTCAGATGCGACATTCAGATGGTAGGGTCAGAATTTGGAGCATGGATCCATCCTGCCTTGTATCACCGGTTCAGGCTGGTGGTGGGGGTGTAATGGTGTGGGGGGGTATTGGTTCAGGCTGGTGGTGGTGGTGTAATGGTGTGGGGGGGGGGTATTGGTTCAGGCTGGTGGTGGTGGTGTAATGGTGTGGGGGAGGAGGGGGGGTATTGGTTCAGGCTGGTGGTGGGGGTGTAATGGTGTGGGGGAGGGGGGGGGGTATTGGTTCAGGCTGGTGGTGGGGGTGTAATGGTGTGGGGGAGGAGGGGGGTTATTGGTTCAGGCTGGTGGTGGGGGTGTAATGGTGTGGGGGAGGGGGGGGGTATTGGTTCAGGCTGGTGGTGGGGGTGTAATGGTGTGGGGGAGGAGGGGGGGTATTGGTTCAGGCTGGTGGTGGGGGTGTAATGGTGTGGGGGAGGAGGGGGGGGGTAATGGTTCAGGCTGGTGGTGGTGTAATGGTGTGGGGGAGGAGGAGGGGGGGTAACGGTTCAGGCTGGTGGTGGTGGTGTAATGGTGTGGGGGATATTTTCTTGGCACACTTTGGACCCCTTAGTACCAATTGAGCATTGTATAAACCCCACAGTCTGAGTATGGTTGCTGACCATGTCCATCCCTTTATGACTACAGTGTCCCCATCTTCTGATGGCTCCTTCCAGCAGGATAATGCACCATGTCACAAAGCTCCAATCATCTCACCACTGGTTTCTTCACCATGACAATGAGGTCACCGTCCTCCAATGGCCTCCACACTCCCCACATCTCATCCAATAGAGCACCTTTGGGATGTGGTGGGACAATATGTTCAGCCGACAAATCTGCAGTAACTGCGTGATGCTATCATGTCACTATGGAGCAAAGTCTCTGAGGAACGTTTCCAACACCTTGTTGTATCTATGCCACCAAGAATGAAGGCAAAAGGGGGTCCAACCCGGTACTGGCAAGGTGTACCAAATAAAGTATTTTAGATATCTGTTATGGAATGTTTTTATATGATATATATGTACAATAAAAGTACAAACATTTTTATCGAAAATTATCTATTTGTGTATATGGTAATTCTATATGTTTTTTTTTTTTTTTCATGTAGATCTGCTAAAATGCCAAATCAGAAAACTCACCATCTGTCTTCTGTACGTTTTGCTTCCCGTCTATGGCGCACCATACTTTTCAGATACAGCGAGGTATCCTATGATGTGACACTTAGGGTACTTCAAACCCCTTTACTCCCCAAATCCAATGAGCCTTCAACCTCCATGGCTGCCTTTACGGAGCCCGGGTTCCTGTCTAGACACTGTAACAAAATCTATATATTTTTTTAGTATCCCGGCATCCCCCAGACACTACCCACCACCATCTATAACAGCTCAACAAAGAGGAAACTTCCTAACAGATTATTAAATAAGATTTCAAGGTTTCTGCAGCTATAGCAACAGCCTTTCTTATGCTAATTCGGCTTAAAAGAGCCCAGGTGATCATTTACAATTTACTTTCTCATTATTGAAGATCGGTGGTGAACAGCAGATGTTTGCCGGGAATATTCATAGGATGTGAAAACCGGTTGCTATAGTGGCTAAATCCCCTGTCTGTTGGGTATGTCTTCTGAAAGGTTCTCTAAATCAGTGTTTCTTATCCTTTTTTTATAGTCAAGGCACCCTTTAAAATGATGGACAGTCTCGAGGCACCCTTTAAAATGATGGACAGTCTCGAGGCACCCTTCAAAATGATGGACAGTCTCGAGGCGCCCTTTAAAATAATGGACAGTCTCGAGGCACCCTTTAAAATAATGGACAGTCTCGAGGCACCCTCTAAAATTATGGACAGTCTTGAGGCACCCTTTAAAATGATGGACAGTTTCGAGGCACCCTTTAAAATGATGGACAGTCTGAGGCACCCTTTAAAATTATGGACAGTCTTGAGGCACCCTTTAAAATTATGGACAGTCTTGAGGCATCCTTTAAAATGATGGACAGTCTTGAGGCACCCTTTAAAATTATGAACAGTCTCGAGGCACCCTTTAAAATGATGGACAGTCTTGAGGCACCCTTTAAAATTATGAACAGTCTCGAGGCACCCTTTAAAATGATGGACAGTCTTGAGGCACCCTTTAAAATTATGAACAGTCTCGAGGCACCCTTTAAAATGATGGACAGTCTTGAGGCACCCTTTAAAATGATGGACAGTCTTGAGGCACCCTTTAAAATGATGAACAGTCTTGAGGCACCCTTTAAAATTATGGACAGTCTCGAGGCACCCTTTAAAATTATGGACAGTCTCGAGGCACCCTTTAAAATGATGGACAGTCTCAAGGCACCCTTTAAAATGATGGACAGTCTTGAGGCACCCTTTAAAATGATGGAAAGTCTCGAGGCGCCCTTTAAAATGATGGACAATCTTTAGGCACCCTTTAAAATGATGGACAGTCTTGAGACACCCTTTAAAATGATGGACAGTCTTGCGGCACCCTTTAAAATTATGGACAGTCTCGAGGCACCCTTTAAAATGATGGACAGTCTCAAGGCACCCTTTAAAATGATGGACAATCTTGAGGCACCCTTTAAAATGATGGACGGTCTTGAGACACCCTTTAAAATTATGCACAATCTTGAGGCACCCTTTAAAATGATGGACAGTCTCAAGGCACCCTTTAAAATTAAGGACAGCCTTGGGGCGCCCCATTCTAAAATGTAGACACTATTCTGATAGTTTTACATAATGCAGCAATGTCCACACACGTAGGAGACCCAACGTTAAAGGTTTCAACTGGTACTGAATAGTATTCCAATGTTTCTCTTCTTCCTAAGGTTTTTCTCCATCACTCAGCTACTGTGACCCCAAAGCTGATGGAGAGAGGCAGGGGAGGGTGAAACTTGGAGCCTATAAAGGCAACTGACATCCTCCTTATTATCTGATCGTTAGGAGGTTGGTAGCTAGAAGGTCGTACAATGAAAACCTGTGGCTTTGTGTAACTAAAAGGTTGGCTGCCTCCACCTGCTGCCTTGTATACAATTTTAAGACATTTTGCCAAGGCACCCCCTAAAGAACCCTGGTTGAAAAAGTCTGATCTAAATCACCTCTAATGTTGGGTGTCCTACTTGGACTTGTGGATGTTGCTGCATTATGTAAAACTATTAGAATTGCTTCTCTACAAGAGGAAGATTAATTTCTGCTTTGTATTGTAATTGTAGAGGCTTTGGTCCTGTTCTGGGACATCCTTGGTGCCCATTCTTGTGTGCAATACTGGGGACCTCGTTTTGAAAGGTTCTTTTTGAATCCTTGAAGATTTGGGATTTCGTCTCCTTTTTGCTCCATGATCTCTTGTGCGGTCCTTGGGACTTTTGTCAATGCTTTTGGGGTGTCCTCTCCAAGTCTCTGACACACAGTTGGTTTTCCTTTTCCTATCATATGTATAGACTTTTACATGTTTTGATGTACCAAATATATCCTTGATAAGTGGACATTTCTACCCCAAGAAGAAGACTTTTATGTTGAAACGCGTTGGGATCTCTGTGTCCACAAATTTCAATATTATTCTTGTCTATACCGGTGTTCTCCCTGTAAATTTCTGCCAGTTTGTATGATCTATGGCTTTTGTTGCTTACCCAACAATGGTTTTCCATTGAGGTGTCTTAAATGGTTTTTGTATCAATAAAATTTATATTTTATAGTATTATTTTGTTATTTTCAATTGCATTCTTTTTTTTTTCTTTTACTTTTAAAATTAATTTTTTCTGTTTACTTCTTGGTATCGCATAGTCCTATGGTGGCTCAAGATTGTCCATCATTTTTAAAGGATGCCTCAAGATTGTCTATAATTTTTGAAGGGTACCTCGAGGCTGTCCATAATTTTTAAAGGGTGGCTTGAGATTGTCCATCATTTTTAAAGGATGCCTCAAGATTGTCTGGTGCCTCGAGACTCTCCATAATTTGTAAAGGGTACCTCGAGACTGTCTATAATTTTTAGAGGGTGCCTTGACTGAAAAAATGTTGAAAAACACTGATTTAGGGTCAACATCTGCTTTCTGGACTCAGATACAAGTAGATATGTGCATGACAAAAAAATTTGTTTCGTTTTATTCAGATTCGTTAGGTTTCATTTTTTAGTTACGTTAAAATCGATTGATTCCTTCAATTCGTATTCGGGATTCGCATTCAGAATTCATTTTATGTCTTTTTCAAATTTTCTTTGAATGTACTGATTTTTTATTTTTTAAACATTTCGAATCGATACATTTTGAATCAGTTAAATCCACAATTTTAGATTTTTTCTCTATTCGAATGCGACAAAGTGAACAAACAAAAGAAAATTCTTCATCAAATGATTACAATGACTCTTTAACCACTTGCTTACCGAGCACTTATCCTGCCTTCCTGCCCAGGCCAATTTTCAGCTTTCAGTGCTGTCGCACTTTGAATGACAATTGCGGTCTTGCAGGGCTGTACCTAAATGACATTTTTATAATTTTTTTCAAACAAATAGAGCTTTCTTTTGGTGGTATTAAATCACCGCTGGGGTTTTTATTTTTTGCTGAATAAACAAAAAAAGACCAAAAATTTAGAAAAAAAAAAAAAAGAACGTTTTTATAGTTTGTTATAAAATTTTGCAAACAGGTAATTTTTCATCTTCATTGATGTGCACTGATGAAGCGGCACTGATAAGCTGCACTGATGGGCACTGATAAGCTGCACTGATAGGCTGCACTGATGGGCATTGGTAAGGCGCCACTGATGGGCACCGATAAGGTGGCAATGACAGGTGGCACCAATGGGCACTAATGGGCAGCACTGAAGGGTACTGATAGGTGGCACTGACGGGCACTAATAGGTTGCACTGGTAGGTGGCACTGATAGATGGCACTGATGGGCACTGGTAGGTGACACTGATAGGCAGTACTGATGATGGGGCACTGATTAGCACTGTCCACTGCCCTACTGACACCATCCACTGCTCTACTGACACCATCCACTGCCCTACTGACACCGTCAACTGCCCTACTGACACTGTCCACTGCCCTACTGACACCATCCACTGTTCTACTGACACCGTCCACTGCTCCACTGACACCGTCCACTGCTCTACTGACACCATCCACTGCCCTACTGACACCATCCACTGCCCTACTGACACCGTCCACTGCCCTACTGACACCATCCACTGCCCTACTGACACCATCCACTGCTCTACTGACACCATCCACTGCCCTACTGACACCGTCCACTGCCCTACTGACACCGTCCACTGCCCTACTGACACCGTCCACTGCTCCACTGACACCGTTCGGCGTTCACTGCCCTACTGACACCGTCCACTGCTCTACTGACACCGTCCACTGCTCTACTGACACAAACCACTGCTCTACTGACATCATCCACTGCCCTACTGACACCGTCCACTGCTCCACTGACACCGTTAACTGCTCCACTGACACCGTCCACTGCCCTACTGACACCGTCCACTGCCCTACTGACACCGTCCACTGTTCTACTAACACCGTCCACTGCTCTACTGACACCATCCACTGCTCTACTGACACCGTCCACTGCTCTACTGACACCATCCACTGCTCTACTGACACCATCCACTGCTCTACTGACACCGTCCACTGCACTACTGACACCGTCCACTGCTCTACTGACACCATCCACTGCTCTACTGACACCGTCCACTGCACTACTGACACCGTCCACTGCTCTACTGACACCATCCGCTGCCCTACTGACACCGTCCACTGTTCTACTGATACCGTCCACTGCCCTACTGACACCGTCCACTGTTCTACTGATACCGTCCACTGCTCTACTGACACCGTCCACTGCTCTACTGACACCATCCGCTGCCCTACTGACACCGTCCACTGCCCTACTGATACCGTCCACTGTTCTACTGACACCGTCCACTGCTCTATGTCCACCTATAAGGCAGTGTAAGTTTATATATTTACAGTGACATTTGTTTTATTATAGTTTTCTAAGTTTTCCTACTATTTAGTTAGGCCTTACTAGATAATTTCTTAAAAAAAAAAAATAATAATCTGCCGAACCCCCAATGATCTTTGATCTCTTTCATGTTGTTCAGGTAGAGCTCAATCCCCCCCAAAGGTTGTCTACCCCTCCAGTGTAATTAACCGGTTTCTGACCGCCAGCCCCAGTTTTACTGCGGCAGGCAGCCCCCCTGCGCAAACTGCGTAGGTATACGTTGGTCGCGCGCCTGCAGCTAGGGGACAAGCAAGCGCGCGTTCCTGCCCCTACTCGGCAGCAGGGACTCTGTTGCACGGGGCAGGTGGCTCCGATTGCCGCCTGACACCGGCGATCACTCCCCGCTGAGAGAGAAGGACGGGCAGCTGTTGTAAACACAGCTGACTGTTCTTCTCTCTGAAATGATCACAGAGAGCCTGTGATCCTTCTATATAGGAACACATGTCTCTGTAATCATTAAACAAGCCATGCCCCCTCACAGTTAGAAACACACCCCTAGGTATACATTTAACCCCTTGATCATTTACTGCGTTAACCCCTTCCCTGCCAGTGTCATTATTACAGTGACAGTGCATATTTATAGCACTGATTACTGTAGTAATGTCATTGGTACCCCAAAAAGTGTAAAAAATGTCAGTTAGGGGTCCGATCTGTCCGCTGCAATGTCACAGTCCCGCAAAAAATCGCAGATCGCCGCCATTACTAGTAAAAAAAAAACAATAAAAAGGACATAAATCTTTCCCGTAGTTTGTAGACGCGATAACTTTTGTGCAAACCAATCAAAATACGCTTATTGCGATTTTTTTTTTTTTTTACCAAAAATATGTAGCAGAAAACAAATTGGCCTAATATGTTAAAAAAAATTAGATTTTTACATTTTTTTGGGGGGGGGGGGGGAATGTTATATAGCAGAATGTGAAAATTCTTTTTTAGGAAGCAGAGGCGCTTCCAGATAATTTCGTAAAGAGAAACCCTAAAGGCCAATTCTCTGGGCATCTAAAAACTAAATGTAAAGAATTGCAACAATGTTTGTATGAAGAATCCCTGTGCTGATTAGGAATGAATAAACCTGTGAAATGTGACACAGTAACAAATTCAAGGCACTGTAGATGTACATCACCAGGAGGATAATCCCAAGGCAACTTCCAGGGTCTACCACCTCAACGATAAGGCCTGGGTCTCCTCTTTCTTAGTTGCATTTTAGAGAACCAAGCATCCAAAAAAGACATGCATACCACTGCATGGTACCGCATGGTACGGTGTAGGTTCGGTACGGCACGGCATGGCGGCGCTTTCCACTACATGGAACCGAACGGTGCGGCTCGCTTAAACAGTACCACCTCGGTTGTGGCTCCAAGAGGGCCGTACCGATACCATATCCCACAATCCTTTGCATGCAACCTTGACTGTTTGTCACTACTAGCCACTGATTGGTCAGAGAATCGTTGTTATCCCACCCACTTACTACTTTAGTGGAAAAGCAAACCGTACCGAACCGTTCCCACACCGTACCATGCCGTACCATTCAGTGGAATACCAAACTGAGCCAAGCAGGGCCGAATGGAGCTGAGCCAGTACTTGCAGTGGAAAAGTGCCAGTAGTACACAATGGCCTGGATAGGACTCCATCCGACGCGTTTTGTCTACTTAGACAGCATCTGGGGTGAAGATCCATACTGGTCATTGCAATTAAATAAAGAATTCAACCAATAGCAGTTTGTATAATAAATAATGCCCTGTTGTTACTTGTAGTCCGTTCCGGTGGCCAAACAAAGATGCCATCGAGGCGTGCGCCCCAAGCCTCACTCCCGACTGAGGGATTGTGCATGCGCTGCCTAGGGAATGACTCCAATTGGCAACCTTTTGCCCTCACCTCAAAGCCGGTAAGGGGCCCGCAACCCAAGCCTCGTTTTGGAAAAAACCATCGGAGCTGCGGAAAACGTCATCAAATCTTGACGATAGGCGATTGCTGTGTTTGTTGAACCGCACATAAACATTAATACCAAATATCTGTCTATAAGAGAGAAAAAACCCCTAATGTATAAAATACAAAACTAAAATATTAAAATATTGTAACTATACTCTACATTCCATCGCTCTGAACTCCAGCTTACTAAATTATATGGAATGTGTGTATATTGAAGAGACACAAAGTATTAAACTCTTATTGTAAAAGTACAGCGCCTTGAAAAAGTATTCACACCCCTTGAAATTTTCCTCATTTTGTCAAGTTACAACCAAAAAAGTAAATGTATTTTATTGGGATTTTATGTGATAGACCAACACAAAGTGGCACATAATTGTGAAGTGGAAGGAAAATGATAAATGGTTTTCAAAATTTAAAAAAAAAAATAAATCTGTGAAAAGTGTGGTGTGCATTTGTATTCACCCCCCTTTACTCCGATACCCCCTAACTAAAATCTAGTGGAACCAATTGCCTTCAGAAGTCACCTAATTAGTAAACTGAGTTTACCTGTGTGTCATTTAATCTCAGTATAAATACAGCTGTTCTGTGAAGCCCTCAGAGGTTTGTTAGAGAACCTTAGTGAACAAACAGCATCATGAAGACCAAGGAACACACCAGACAGGTCAGGGATAAAGTTGTGGATAAGTATAAAGCAGGGTTAGGTTATAAAAAAGTTTCCCAAGCTTTGAACATCTCACGGAGCGCTGTTCAATCCATCATGGGAAAATGGAAAGAGTATGGCACAACTGCAACCCTACCAAGACATGGCCGTCCACCTAAACTGACCGGCCGGGCAAGGAGAGCATTCATCAGAGAAGCAGCCAAGAGGCCCATGGGAACTCTGGAGGAGCTGCAGAGATCCACAGCTCAGGTGGGAGACTCTGTCCACAGGACAACTATTAGTCGTGCGCTCCACAAATCTGCCCTTTATGGAGTGAGAAGAAGAAAGACATTGGTGAAAGAAAGTCATAAAAAGTCCTGTTTGCAATTTGCAAAAAAGCCATGTGGGGGGACACAGCAAACGTGGAAGAAAATTAAACTTTTTGGCCTAAAAGCAAAACGCTGGCAAAATGTGTG
Source organism: Pelophylax lessonae (assembly GCF_965119305.1). NCBI lineage: Eukaryota > Metazoa > Chordata > Amphibia > Anura > Ranidae > Pelophylax > Pelophylax lessonae. The sequence goes on along the minus strand of NC_138778.1, from coordinate 227,641,334 downwards.
GCGGAAAACTAACACTGCACATCACCCTGAACACACCGTGAAACATGGTGGTGGCAGCATCATGTTGTGGGGATGCTTTTCTTCAGCAGGGACAGGGAAGCTGGTCAGAGTTGATGGGAAGATGGATGGAGGCAAATACAGGGCAATCTTAGAAGAAAACCTGTTAGAGTCTGCAAAAGACTTGAGACTGGGCGGAGGTTCACCTTCCAGCAGGACAACGGCCCGAAACATCCAGCCAGAGCTACAATGGAATGGTTTACATCACGGAGAGATCGGTAAAGGAGGAAACAATCCAATCTGCTGGAGTGATAGGCAGGAAGTCGAGTGAAGGCAAGATGCCCCCCACTTGACTCTATGCCCTTGGAGGACCTCTGATGTCACTTTGGACCCACGGCTTTAAAGGGCTGGTTTTTTTTTTTTTTTTTAACCACTTCAATACCGGGCACTTTTCCCCTTTCCCGCCCAGGCCAATTTTTAGCTTTTAGGGCTGTTGCATTTTGAATGACAATTGCGTGGTCATGCAACACTGTACTTAAACCAAATTTATGTAATTTTTTTTCCCACAAATAGAGCTTTCTTTTGGTGGTATTTGATCACTGCAAGGTTTTTTCTTTTTTGCTAAACGAATAAAAAAAGACCCAAAAGTTTGAAAAAAATAAAAGTTTTTTGTTTGTTATAAAATTTTGTAAAGAGATACGTTTTTTCCTGCACTGATGAGGAGGCACTGATGGCGTGGCACTAATATGCGGCACTGATATGCAGCACTGATATGCAGCACTGGTGGGCACTGATAGGCAGCACTGATGGGCACTGATATGCGGCACTGGTAGGTGGCACTGATGGGCACTGGTGGGCAATAATGGGCACTGGTGGGCAGCACTGATAGATGCGAATGATGGGCACTGGCCCTGAGCCCTGATTGCCATCCCTGGTGGCCATGGTGGGCATCCCTGGGGTCATGGGTGGGCATTCCTGGTGGCTCTAGTGGCACCCCCACCCCCAAGGGTCTGCACTGGTCGGCATCAATGCTCTGATTACCAGTACAGACCCCCCCCCCCCCCGTCAGGAGAGCCACAGGTCGGCTCTCCTCTACTGGTGCCTCTCAGGCACGAACTGAGGAAAGCCGATCAACGGCTCTTCCTATTTACTATGTGACCAGCCGTGATTGGACACAGCTGATCACATGGTAAAGAGCCTACGTCAGAGATGCGGTGCGTCAGAGTGACACACCGCAGCACCGATCGCCGCTCTGCGCACCCCCAGGTATCCTGCCGCCGTCATATGACGGCGTGTCAGGATAATACAACCACCTTCCCGCCGTCAATTTCCTATAGGGCGGGCGGGAAGGGGTTAAGGGAAAATCACATTTTTGTTTTGCTTTTTAAATGTAAATAAGAGATCTGGTGGTCTTATTTGAATAAAGAGGACCTGTCATGCCTTAATCCTATTACAAGGGATGTTTACATTCCTTGTAATAAGAATAAAAGTGATAAGAAAACAAAAATCTAAGGCTGCATTCACATGTCAGCGTTTGGATCGCGGGCAGAACCGCCGCGGTTCCGCCCGCGATCCAGGGATTATTGCAAATCGCGGGACGCCTAGCGTTGCCCGTTGATTTGCAATAGCCCCCCAAACGCCGAGCGATGTTGCCGCGATTTCCGCCTGCCGAATCGCGGCAACATCGCGCAAACAGAATCGCGGGACGCAATACGCTCCAAAGAAGCTCTTGTACTTCTTTGGAGCGTATTGCGTCCCACGATTTTGTTTGCGCGATGTTGCCGCGATTCGGCAGGCGGAAATCGCGGCAACATCGCTCGGCGTTTGGGGGGCTATTGCAAATCAACGGGCAACGCTAGGCGTCCCGCGATTTGCAATAAATCTCCGGATCGCGGGAGGAACCGCGGCGGTTCTGCCCGCGATCCAAACGCTGACATGTGAACGGAGCCTAAGAGACACTGTACAAATAAAAAGTGTTAATATAAATGTATTTATCAATAAATAAGAAAACATTTTTTTTTTTTTTAAAGCGACCCGTCCCCTCCGTGCTCGAGTGCAGAAGTGAACACATACGTAGAGCACACCCACATATGTAAGGAGTTCAAACCACACATGTGAGGTATCGCCAAGATTGCTAGCAATAATTCTAGTGCAAGACCTTCTCTGTAACTCTAAACTGGTAACCTGTAAAAAGTTTTTAAGCGTCACCCATGAAGATTTTTAAGTATGGAAGTTTGTCGCCATTCCACAAGCGTGCGCAATTCTAAACCATGGCATGTTGGGTATCTATTTCCTCAGCGTAACATCATCTTTCACATCATACAAAAAAAATTGTGCTAACTTTACTGTTTTGCTTTTTTTTTTTAACCACTTCTGGACCGGAAGGATTTGCCCTCTTAAAGAGATTGTAAACCCATAAATGTATTATTTCTTTTTTTTTTTGCAACCTGAAAGAGAAACACATAATGAGCTAGTGTTCATCGCATACTAGCTCATTATGAAATACTTACCTTAGAACGAGCCCCCGCCGTGCCGTCCCACTTACCTGTATGACGGGCGACATGTCCAGTCGCCCGTCTTCCGGGATCGCGGCATCCGGCCATCTGATTGGCCGGAGCCGCAGTGACGTCACTGGCTGCATGAAAGGTAAATATCTCCTAAACGGTACATGCTTAGGAGATAATTACAGTACCTATAGGTAAGCCTTATCATAGGATCACCTATAGGTACAAGTGTCAGAGGAGGGTTTACTTCCTCTTTAATGACCAAGCCATTGTTTTGCGATACAGTGCTGGGTTACTTTAACTGACAATTGCGCGGTCGTGCGACGCTGTACCCAAATAAAATTGACGTCCTTTTTTCCCCCACAAATAGAGCTTTATTTTGGTGGTATTTGATCACCTGTGTGATTTTTATTTTTTGCGCTATAAACAAAAAAAAGGGCGACAATTCTGAAAAGAAGCTCAATCTGGGTTCCTGCGCTTGTGCCGATATACTAATAAAAATATGACGGTAAATAATATTATAGAGAGCTGCAGCTAAACAAGAAGGGTTTCTTCTAGAATGATAACTATGAGATATGTTTTAGGTATTTATTTTGAGCAGCGCTGACACATATATCTATTATAATTCTGGAAAGAAAAATAACAATATTTTTTAATTTTTGCTATATAACATTCCCAATTAAAAAAAATAAAAAATCTAATTTTTTCATCATTTTAGGACAATTTGTATTCTGCTACATATTTTTGGTAGAAAAAAAAATCCCACTTAGCGTATTTTGATTGGTTTGCGCAAAAGTTATTGCGTCTACAAACTAGGGGAAAGATTAATGTATTTTTTTTTTACTAGTAATGGCGGCGATCTGCGATTTTTAGCAGGACTGCGACATTGTGGCGGACAGATCGGACCCCTAACTGACATTTGTGACACTTTTGGGGGTACCAGTGACATTACTACAGTAATCAGTGCTAAAAATATGCACTGTTACTGTAATGACGACACTGGCAGGGAAGGGGTTAACCCAGGGGCGATCAAAGGGTTAAATGTGAGCCTAGGGGGTGGTTTCTAACTGTGTGGGGGGTGGGCTTGCTGCATGAACACAGAGATCTGTGTTCCTAAATAGGAGGATCCCTGTGTTCATCACTGACAGTACAACAACAGACCGCCGTTCTCTATCCACAGGGCAATCGGGGCCCCCTGATGATCAGCTTGTCCTGTGGCAAATGGGCGCACGCGCATGCCCCCCCCCCCCCCCCCCGCTAGCGGTCCCACGAAGTAAAGTACAGGTACGTCGTCTCGTGGGACAGAGCCAACCTGCTGCAGTAAAACTATGGCGGCTGGTCGGCAAGCGGTAAATTAAAAAAAGTGTAATTTTTTTTTCTTTTTTAAATTGCAGTTGAAAGAGCACTGCGTAAATACGGCGCGACGTAAAATATTGCAACGATCGCCATTTTATTCTATAGAGTCTCTGGTAAGAAAAAATAAAATATATATATATATATAATGTTTGTGGATTCTAAGTAGTTTTCTAGAAAAAAAATACTGATTTAAACTTTTAAACAAACATTTCCAGAAAAAGCCTGGTCATAAATCTGACACAGGAGCTCAGCACGTTACAAATCTGCTCCCGGAACTTTATTTCGCGGCTTCAGTTTCCAGCCGGAACGCCTTTAATGGTGCGCTAGTTATACGCCGAGCTGCTCAGGCCGCTATTCTTCATGAAAGTTACGTTGAAAGGTAGCGCAGCGCGCTGGCTGAGAGGCTCCTCTTACGCTCTTTGCGGAGCGCTGTCAGAGTGGGGGAGCCATGGCCGGCCAGGCGGAGTGTGAGAGCCGGCGGAGGAGCCGGGAGTTTCTGGAGGGGCTGCAGCTGATGAAGCAGGGTGCCGAGGCTCGGGTGTACCGAGGGAAGTTCCTGGGGAAGGCGACGGTGGTGAAGGAGAGGTTCCCCAAAACCTACAGACACCCCGCGCTGGACGACAAGCTGACACACCGGAGGACGGCTCAGGAGGGGCGCGCCATACTCAGGTGCAGGAAGGCAGGTGAGCCGCCAGAGGGCGCTGCGACCTATACAATCCTATGTGTGGTCATTGTAGGCATTGGAGAGACCTGCGGAGAGTGCAAGAATGCAGATGGGCCGCTAGAGGGCGCTGCGTCCTATGCAATCCAATGAGTGGTCACTGTATGTATGTGGAAAGACCTGAGGAGAGTGCAGGAAGGCAGGTGCGCCGCCAGAGGGCGCTACGACCTATACAATCCTATGTGTGGTCATTGTAGAGACCCGCGGAGAGTGCAAGAAAGCAGATGGGCCGCTAGAGGGCGCTGCGCCCTATACAATCCAACGAGTGGTCACTGTATGTATTTGGAGATACCTGAGCAGAGTGCAGGAAGGCAGGTGAGCCGCCAGAGGGCGCTGCGTCCTTTTTAATCTCATTATCACTGTGTGTATTGAAGACCTAATAATTGTATAATAAAAATATAATGATTATTTAAAGTGATTTATTTTTTTAAAGACGTTAAAATATTAATAAAAATAATTGTTTAAAAGAAAGCAAATAAAAAAAATTAAAAATATTAATTACAGGTAAATATTTAACTAAAAAATAATGTAAATATAAATAATTTAAGCAAAAAATGATAATAAAAATAATTTAAAATAAAGTTAAAAAAAATAAAATTATTTAAATTAAAACATAAAAAAATTATAATAAAATAAATGTATTTAAAATTATGTAAACACAAATATTAAATACAATAAAATAATTTATTCAAAGTAAATACAAGTTTTTAAAAAATAACTATAATATTGATAAAATAAAATTATTAGTTAAATAAAAATATTTACTGAATAAATAATTTATTTAAAATGAATTAGGCAACTATTTAGTAAATAAAACATATTATTTAAAATCAATTAAGTAAATAAAAGCAATATTTATTTATCTAATTATTTTAATAAAATATATAAAGTAAATAAATAAAAAAAGAAATTAATAAATTCTCTCCTGGTCGGGCCTGTTCTTGTATCCCATTTGTTCCCATGAAGAGGGTGCCTACCGGGGGCTTTTTTTCTTTCCCGACCAGGAGAGTGTAGAGCAGTGGGTTGGTGGCTCCCCATTGGGCGGCAGAAGTGAGGGTAAGTGAAGTGACGGGCGTATATTATATATACCCTTATATACCAGCAAATGTTATTTTTGCAATGCTGTTTCTAAGCGGCATTGCAGAAAGAACCCATTAATGACTGTGAGCTGAACCGTCATTGGATGGCTCACATCACAGGCATGGTGTACAGAGCCAACCTGATTGGGTCTGTACTAGGGATGCACCGAATAATCGGCGGCCGAACAT
>NC_138778.1:227545488-227630488 GCF_965119305.1 Pelophylax lessonae | reverse complement strand
GCGCCGGTGGAGTCCGGTTTGGTTCACCTCCAACCACCACTCCTGTGAGCCTCGGCATCTGGCGTTCCTGGGATCCTTCCATCTGGCACCCTTACTTTCATCATTGCTCTTGCCCTCTCTGAAACCCGATGTGGTAATGTCCTTCTGTTGGATCCTCCTCTGGTGTTTATGTTTGTCAGTTCCTGTGCGCTGTCAACGATCGTAGTGTACACACCACGCCCATTTTCCACAGTGGTTCTCAGACAATTCATTCGCTTTTTAACCTCTTGCCAACCGTGCCCACGTACATATGCTGCGGGGCGGTGGCTTTTCTGCGCGAAATCACGTGATCTTGTGCTTCCGGGTCTGCAGCGCACACACATGCCACTGGCCACCAGCTCCCGATGTGATTGGACACAGCGGGAGCCAATCAGTGGGTCCAGGGGACCTGATGTCCACTGGGACCCGCCGTTAGTTCCCGAGAGAGGCAAAACGGCATTCTGCCTATGTAAGCAAGGCAGATCGCTGTTCTGTGAGAGGGGAAGATGAGATCTTGTGCTTCGGCTAAGAAGGAAGACAGATCTCGGTCTTCCCCTAGTCAAAGCACCTCCCCCACACAGTTAGAAAGCACTCCCTAGGAGCACATATAACCCATTGATCGCCCCTGATGTTAACCCCTTCCCTGCCAGTGTCATTAATACAGTGAGAGTGCATTTGTTTTAGAACTGATCACTGTATTGGTGTCACTGATCCCCAAAAAGTGTCAGATTTGTTTGGCGCAATGTCGCAGTCCCGCTAAAAATTGCTGGTCATTAGCAGTAAAAAAAAATAAAATTCCATAAATCGATCCCGTAGTTTGTAGACACAATACCTTTTGTGCAAACCAATTAACCACTTGCCGACCACCGCACGACTATATACGGCGGCAGTAAGCCCCCCCTGGGCAAAGTGACGCCTCCTGCAAAGTGCTAAGCAGGAACACGGATCTCTGTCTTCCCACAGGTAAAGCACCTCCCCCACACAGTTAGAAAGCACTCCCTAGGGACACATTTAACCCTTTGATCGGCCCTGATGTTAACCCCATCCCTGCCAGCGTCATTAGTACAGTGACAGTGCATGTTTTGTAGCACTGATCACTGTATTAGTGTCACTGATCCCCGAAAAAGTGTCGGTGTCCAATTCGCAGTGTCACAGTCCCACTATGAGTCGCTGATCGCCGCCATTACTATAAAAAAAATTCTATAAAAATATCCCATAGTTCGTAGATGCTATAAATTTTGTGCAAACCAATTATTATACGCTTATTGGGATTTTTTTTTTTTTTTTTTTTACTAAAAACATGTGGCAGAACACATATTGGTCTAAATTGATGAAGAAATTAGATTTTATAATTAGTTTTTTTATTAGATGTGTTTTATAGCAGAAAGTAAAATAAATATTGTTTTTTTTTTTTTTTCGATATTGTTGGTCTTTTTTTTATTTGTAGCGCAAAAATAAAAACCGCAGATGTGATCAAATACCACCAGAAGAAAGCTCTGTTTGTGGGGGGGAAAAGGACATGGAAAATGGCCTGGTCGTGAAATGGGGCAAACCCTGGTCATGAAGTGGTTGATACATGATCAGTCATATTTTCATGTTCAAACATTTTATTGGAGAACAAAGTAAACAGGTAACAACAATTGGTAAACAGAGTGACGAGATAAGTACAATCCACATGTGCTAACAGAATAACGGCTACAATAATCATGGGTCGAACTTAGGAGTAGGTGGATAAGAGGCAACAAGGAGGGCTGTGGCTAGAGATCTGCGACCGACTTTGCCAGCCCACGGGCACCCCATAAAGGGAACACGCTGTGCCCAAGTGGGGGGGGCGTGGCCGAGCAGCTGGCGAATCAAGGGCGAACAGAGCCCAATATCACAACAGCACATGAGAAAGGATAGGTGGGTGTGAGAATCCACATGGTTATCCAACTAGACGGGGGAAACAGAGGTTACAGTCAGTAAAATCAAGAAAGCAGGCTAAACATGGGGGCCTGCGTGGTGTACTCCGTTGTTCTTCACAGGCTCAAACAGGTGTGTTGTTGGTGCCAGAACAGAAACATGTGGAGAAGTGAAAGCAGGTAAGGGGGGGGGGAGGAAGAGGGGAGCAGGAGGGGACATGCAAACTTTTGAGCACAACTGTATGTGTAATTCTATCAACTATTTTATACATTAATTCTTGAGAGGATGCGAATAAACTGGGGCAGGCTGGTAGGAGCCCCAGTGCATTCCTTTGCCCAGGGGCCCATGATGCTATTAAGATGTCCCTGGCAAAGCATGTTGGTAATGCAACACCCTTGCTGTATCGGTGAGGTGAGGCACCATCATGGCACAAAGTGTATCGGTGGGGTGAGGCACCATAATGGCACAAAGTGTATCGGTGGGGTGAGGCACCATAATGGCACAAAGTGTATCGGTGGGGTGAGGCACCATCATGGCACAAAGTGTATTGGTGTGGTGAGGCACCATAATGGCACAAAGTGTATCGGTGGGGTGAGGCACCATCATGGCACAAAGTGTATTGGTGTGGTGAGGCACCATCATGGCACAAAGTGTATTGGTGTGGTGAGGCACCATCATGGCACAAAGTGTATCGGTGGGATGAGGCACCATCATGGCACAAAGTGTATCGGGGGGGTGAGGCACCATCATGGCACAAAGTGTATCGGTGGGGTGAGGCACCATCATGGCACAAAGTGTATCGGTGGGGTGAGGCACCATAATGGCACAAAGTGTATCGGTGAGGTGAGGCACCATCATGGCACAAAGTGTATCGGTGGGGTGAGGCACCATAATGGCACAAAGTGTATCGGTGGGGTGAGGCACCATCATGGCACAAAGTGTATTGGTGTGGTGAGGCACCATAATGGCACAAAGTGTATCGGTGGGGTGAGGCACCATCATGGCACAAAGTGTATTGGTGTGGTGAGGCACCATCATGGCACAAAGTGTATTGGTGTGGTGAGGCACCATCATGGCACAAAGTGTATCGGTGGGATGAGGCACCATCATGGCACAAAGTGTATCGGTGGGGTGAGGCACCATCATGGCACAAAGTGTATCGGTGTGGTGAGGCACCATCATGGCACAAAGTGTATCGGTGTGGTGAGGCACCATCATGGCACAAAGTGTATCGGAGGGGTGAGGCACCATCATGGCACAAAGTGTATTGGTGTGGTGAGGCACCATCATAGCACAAAGTATATCGGTGTGGTGAGACACCATCATGGCAGAAAGTGGTGTATTCTGCATTAGCATGCATTGAAGCAATCCAGAGGTGTGAGACCAGCCTTATTATTGAATTATATTCTTTGGTTCAGCCAAATATGTTCTTTTCTTTGGCAAAAAGACAAGTCTGTATATTTATACTGATAAAGAAAAGTGAAGGGATCTTTCTACTCATAAATTACATTTCATATATGGATGTGTAGCACTACTCCCTTGGGAGCTGCTTGAAGCAGGTTCCCCTGGGTTACCTATAGCAACAACATGCAAATCCTTAGTACTTTAGGTTCTTGGCTCAGTCAGAAAACTGTCTAGGGGATTTTTTTTTTGGTTGTTTATTGTAGAACTTGGCATGGGAGAAGGGATGAGTGGGATACTGCAACCAGATGATCTATGCACAACTTGAGGACTTCTAGCTATGTTGAATGCGGCAAGGCCGCTGCTTCACCTTGCCACTGTAGTGAAGTATAAGATAAGCAAACTACACAGTGAATCCCTCTTCAGGGCCCTGCTTGGTACCCCCTTTGCCCTTATTCTTCAGGGTCACGTTTGGCACCCCCTTTTACTCTTGCTAACCATGTGAGCTGACCATCTATCCTCTGACTTCCCTGGAGTGGTCCCCTTTCCTAGGCGGACCCCTTGGCAATCCCCCTGGTACTCACGGACTCTGTTTTTCCCAGAGGACTCTGCCCACAACTCCACCATCAGCTTTCCAGGATCCTTTAGGCTCAGCTCCACACTTGGTTCACTTGGCCGACTGCCAGAGACCACCTTCCTCAGACAGCAGGAGCAGAGACAGCCGTCAACCTCCTCCTGGGACCTGGCTTCCTGCCAAAGATGCCCAGTCACATGTGCCCTTGGCTTTCATGGTCAATCCCAAGATGCACTGCAGTGGTGCCTTCCCACTGGGACTGCCACAAAAGCCAGTTTGTCACCGGCCAGGTTTCCTCCACTGTCCAACAGGCTCCACTATTGGATACAGTGGGGACACTCCCTCAGACCAAATGACTCACACCTGGACACATGTAACAGGCCTAACTAACATATCAGGCTCCCCTGATAAGCAGAATGGAGCAACAATGCTTTTAACCTAGCACCTATCTAGGAGGGTGCTACAGATGGATTCTTAAAGTGGTTGTAAAGGCACAAGGTTTTTTTTACCTTCACGCATTCTATGCATGAAGATGAAAAACCTTTTGTGTGCAGCAGGCCCCCTAATATTTTCCTGAGCCACTTCTCGATCCAGCGATGTCCACTACAGCCTTGCCTCTCCGGGCACTTCTGATTGTCTTTTGACAGCCAGTGAGCCAATCAGGAGATGGAGGGAGCATCGCCGACTGACAGCTCCATGTGTAAATGGACACACAGAGCAGCGGCTTGGCTCGGGTGCACCTATAACTAGCTGCTAGCTTTGGGGGCACCTGACAGGAGGGAGGAGCCAGGAGCACCGGCGTGGGACATGAGAAGAGGGGGATCAGGGCTGCTTTGTGCAAAACCATTACACAGAGCAGGTAAGTGTAACATGTTTGTTATTTTAATGAAAAAAAAAATGAAAGCTTTACAATCACTTTAAATCGTCTGAGGATTCCATTGTTTCTGTTGTGTTATCTTAGGGTGTTTCCGCTGTGCCTCTGGCAGTCTCTATCATTTACAATTAAAAATTCCATCAGGGAGAGATTAGCCCCTTCCTGTTGGCTGCTGTACAGATCTGGTAATGTGTCCCCAGAGATGCCAAAGGAGTCCATGGAACCATTTATCCAACACTAAAATCTCAAGATTAAAAAAAGTCAGCAAATATAAATTCTAAGTCTATGTATCGCTTGCAAATCAAATATGTTTTTTTTTTTTCAAATATTTTATTTATGGAAACAAAGACAAATGGTAGGCATTGATGAACACATCAAACAATCACAGAAAGGGGAACGTATGCAACAAATCGCATTGATATAAAGAAAGGAGAATATGGAAACACAGAGCACATAACATCACATAATAGGGCTCATAAGAATGCTACGATAGAATTATGCTATAACAATAGAAAACAAGCGCGTGATATACAATGTTCGGGTATCTATTCCACCTGTCTTCAGTCAATTTTCGACTACAACAGAAGGGTGAGTATAGCGAAAAGCAGTGGTGTATTTTGGTTTTGTGCTGCCCAAGGCAAGACTAAAATTGGGTGCCCCCCCCTATGTAAATTTTCCCCACTCCTTCCTTTTTAACAGAGGTGACTTCCTCCAAAATTTAAGGACTACAAGTCCCAGCGTGAACCCCTGAGATCTCACGAGAGGGGGGGGGGTGAGAGGGGGTGGGAGAGAGAGGGGGGGATGAGAGAGAAAGGGGGGTGGGTGAGGGAGGGAGTGGTAAGAATGAAAGACAAAGGGGGGGTGAGAGAGAGAGAAGGGGTGAGAGAGAGGGGGGTGAGAGAGAGTGAGGGGGGGTGAGAAAGAGAGGGGCATGAGAGAGAGAGAGGGGGGGATGAGCGAGAGAGAGAGGGGGGAGGAGAGAGAGGGGGGATGACAGAGAAAGAGAGAGTGGGGGGGTGAGAGAGAGAGAAAGGGGGATGAGAGAGAGGGGGGAATGAGAGAAAGAGAGAGAGAGGGGTGAGAGACAGAGAGGTGAGCGAGAGAGAAGAGGGGGGGGGGTTGAGAAAGAGAGGAGGAGGGTGAGAGAGGCGGCTCTAGCAACCAGTGGCCAATAGAGTCTCAGGTGGAGGGGGTGGCTTTTTTGCTGCCCCCCTGCAAAGTGCTGCCCTAGGCCTGGGCCTTGTCGGCCTAGGCCAAAATACAGCACTGGCGAAAAGTCCTAACAAGTAGGGAAGATAGAAGGAAGAAAGAGATGGAAAAGGTGCATAAGGAAGAAGAAGAGAGGAAAGGGGGAAAAAATAAAAAAGGGTGGGGGGGAGGGATAGATGGACGCGTATACAGTAGGTATGTTGCAGAACTATATGGAAAACTGGGCATGGTTCAAAATGGCCCTATACATCAATCGCCCTGCCTCTGCGGCACATCAGGGATTTCCCCCTATCAGAGAGGAGGAACATATTCCAGAAACCCCACATCTTTTCATATCTCTCCCGTTCATGTTGAGCTGTGAGCACAAGGTCCTCCATCCTATTGGAATCAAATCACTGATAGTAGGAGACTATTGTGTCTTCCAATAAACCAGAATGCATGACTTGGCCACACTCAAGACATCATGGAGGGTCGACTTCTTATACTTTCGCAGCAGAATATCCGACACATGAAGAAGAAAGAAAGCTGGGGTGTCTGGAATCTCATGATCAGTAAGTTTCCTAATAAGGCCCCCGGACGCCCTCCCAAAACAGGGATAGTTTCGGGCATGACCAAAAAATGTGCAGCAATGTTCCCCTGCCCTCCTGGCATCTCCAACATTTGTCAGTAGTGTATGGGTAAAGTTTGTGCCGGATGGAGGGGACTCGATACCGTCTCTAGAGTATTTTGTAGTTGGTCTCTTGTAATTTCGTGCAAGTAGGGGTTTTTAGTGCCAACAGGCATACATTCAGTTTCTGATTAGGTGTAAGGACACAGTCACACAGTCAAGGTCGGTCTCCCATTTTCGTAAACATGCTAAACGGAAGTCCTCGTGGGAGTTATAAGTAGACTATAGGTTTTAGAGATGTGTACCGTTCCGGTACAGTATTCCTCAAAAACCATAAGCCCCCTACTATAGATAAGGAATGCAAGTGTGTCTTGCCTACAGTCAAGCATGGTGGTGGGAGTGTCATGGTCTGCAGTGGCGGCTGGTGCTCACAATTTTTGGGGGGGGCGCAAACAGAAAAATGTAATAGGCATTGCTTTGCGGCAAAAAACACTGTAAAAAATTGCGTGACTTTGAGGTTGCAAAAGTGTGAAAGGGGCCTTCAGTAATTAAGGTATAGTGTACCCCCTTTCAATGCAGAGAGACTAGCGTGCCCCCTTTCAATGCAGAGAGACCAGCGTGCCCCCTTTCAATGCACAGTGACCAGCGTGCCCCCTATTAATGCACAGTGACCAGTGTGCCCCCTTTCAATGCACAGTGACCAGCGTGCCCCCTTTCAATGCAGTGACCAGTGTACATGCCCCCTTCAATGCAGAGATCAGCGTACATGCCCCCAATGCAGAGACCGGCATACATGCCCCCTTCAATTCAGTGACCAGCATACATTCCCCCAATGCAGTGACCAGCATACATTCCCCCAATGTAGTGACCAGCGTACATGCCCCCAAAGCAGTGACCAGCATACATGCCCCCAATGCAGTGACCAGCGTACATGCCCCCAATGCAGTGACCAGCGTACATGCCCCCAATGTAGTGACCAACATACATGGCCCCAATGTAGTGACCAGCATACATACCCCCAATGCAGTGACCAGCGTACATGGCCCCAATGTAGTGACCAGCATACATGTCCCCAATGTAGTGACCAGCGTACATGACCCCAATGTAGTGACCAGCGTATATGCCCCCAATGTAGTGACCAGCGTACATGCCCCCAATGTAGTGACCAGCATACATGCCCCCAATGCAGAGATCAACGTGCGTGCCCCCAATGTAGTGACCAGCATGCATGCCCCCAATGCAGAGATCAGTGTGCGTGCCCCCAATGTAGTGACCAGCATACATTCCCCAAATGCAGAGATCAGCGTGCGTGCCCCCAATGTAGTGACCAGCGTACATGCCCCCAATGTAGTGACCAGCGTACATGCCCCCAATGTAGTGACCAGCATACATGCCCCCAATGCAGAGATCAACGTGCGTGCCCCCAATGTAGTGACCAGCATGCATGCCCGCAATGCAGAGATCAGTGTGCGTGCCCCCAATGTAGTGACCAGCATACATGCACCCAATGCAGAGATCAGCGTGTGTGCCCCCAATGTAGTGACCAGCATACATTCCCCAAATGCAGAGATCAGCGTGCGTGCCCCCAATGTAGTGACCAGCATACATTCCCCAAATAAAGAGATCAGCGTGCGTGCCCCCTTACTTACCTGGAGCTGCAGCGGCGGCGACCGGCTTCTCCTCAGTCCCGGTGACCGGCGGCGCGTCTCCTCCAGTCCTTCCGCTCCCGTCTCCTCCTCAGCCAATGGCATGGGGTTTGCCTTGCGACCAATCAGGAAGCGCGTATCGGACGCGCTTCCTGATTGGCCAGGAGGCAGATCGATGTGACAATAGCGAATTTTCATTCGCTATTGTCACACAATGGGTGGGCTCGGGACGCACTTCTCTGTGACCCAGGTCCTCCCTTTGCATCGCCCTATTAGAGCCTTCGGCTCTAATCAGGCGATGAAAAAAATAAATAAATCCCCATTGAACTCCATTGAAATCCGCATTGATTGGGGGCGGCGCCCCTGCGCTCCTAACGAACCGGCCGCCACTGATGGTCTGGGGCTGCATGAGTGCTGCCGGCACTGGGGAGCTACAATTCATTGAGGGAACCATGAATGCCAACATGTACTGTGACATACTGAAGCAGAGCATGATCCCCTCCCTTCAGAGACTGGGCCACAGGGCAATATTCCAACATAACGACCACAAACACCTCCAAGATGACCACTGCCTTGCTAAAGAAGTTGAAGGGGTGATGCACAAGCATGTCTATTGAGCATCTGTGGGACATCCTCAAACAGAAGATGGAGGAGCGCAAGGTCTCTAACATCCACCAGCTCCGGGATGTCATCATGGAGGAGGGGAAGAGGACTCCAGTGGCAACCTGTGAAGCTCTGGTGAACTCCATGCCCAAGAAGGTTAAGGCAGTGCTGGAAAATAATGGTGGCCAAACAAAATATTGACACTTTGGGCCCAATTTGGACATTGTCACTTAGGGGTGCACTTACTTTTGTTGCCAGCAGTTTAGACATTAATGTCTGTGTGTTGAGTTATTTTGAGGGGACAGTAAATTTACACTGTTATACAAGCTGTACACTCACTACTTTACATTGTAGCAAAGTGTCATTTCTTCAGTGTTGTCACATGAAAAGATAGAATAAAATATTTACAGAAATGTGAGGGGTGTACTCACTTTTGTGAGATACTGTATATGGCATATTTGTGGCTGGTCTTGAGGAAACATGAAGTGAAACGCGTCGACCACTACGCCAAACCAACACTTCTTGTGTGAAGCCATATATAGAGGTTATATGGCTATGCCACTAGCCTCACGGTTTATCTATGCATGCTAATTGTGTGGGGTTTTTTTAGCCATTCTGGCGTCTACAATGTCTTTTATATGATATTAATAAATTATTGTTTTGAATTTTTTTGAAATTTTTTTGTAAACTATTTACAAAAATGTGATGGGTGTACTTACTTTTGTGAGATACTGTATATTTTTTCTAAGTTTGTATCACTTTTATCATAGATTCAAAGTTTATGTATCACTTGCCCATCAAATATACACTCACCGGCCACTTTATTAGGTACACCTTGCTAGTAGCGGGTTGGACCCCCTTTTGCCTTCATTCTTGGTGGCATAGATACAACAAGGTGCAGGAAATGTTCCTCAGAGATTTTCCTCCATAGTGACATGATAGCATCATACAGTTGCTGCAGATTTTTCGGCTGCACATCCATGATGCCAATCTCCCGTTCCACCACATCCCAAAGGCGCTCTATTGCAATGTTTCCCGACTCCAGTCCTCAAGTACCCCCAACAGGTCCTCTTTTCAGGATTTCCCTAAGATGAAATGGCTGTGGTAATTACTAAGGCAGTGAAACTGATCAAATCACCTGTGCAAAATAATGGAAAGCCTGAAAAGATGACCTGTTGGGGGTACTTGAGGACTGAGTTGAGAAACATTGCCCTATTGGATGAGATGTGGGGAGTGTGGAGGCCATTGGAGGACAGTGACCTCATTGTTATGGTGAAGAAACCAGTGGTGAGATGATTGGAGCTTTGTGACATGGTGCATTATCCTGCTGGAAGGAGCCATCAGAAGATGGGGACACTGCAGTCATAAAGGGATGGACATGGTCAGCAACAATACTCAGACTGTGGGGTTTATACCATGATCAATGGATACTAAGGGGTCCAAAGTGTGCCAAGAAAATATCCCCCACACCATTACACCACCACCACCAGCCTGAACCATTACCCCCCCTCCTCCCCCACACCATTACACCACCAGCCTGAACCGTTACCCCCCCCCCTCCCACTCCTCCCCCACACCATTACACCACCACCAGCCTGAACCATTATCCCCCCCTCATCCCCAACAACATTACACCACCAGCCTGAACCGTTACCATCCCGCACCCCCTCATCCCCAACACCATTACACCACCACCACCAGCCTGAGCCGTTACCATCCCACACCCCCCTCCCCCCCCACACCATTACACCACCACCACCACCACCAGGCTGAACGTTACCATCCCGCACCCCCTCCTCCCCCACACCATTACACCACCACCAGCCTGAACCATTACCCCCCCCCCCATCCCCAACACCATTACACCACCACCAGCCTGAACCATTACCCGCCTCCCTCCTCCCCCACACCATTACACCCCCACCACCACCAGCCTGAACTGTTACCCCCCCCCACACCATTACACCACCACCACCAGCCTGAACCATTACCCCCCCCCCCATCCCCAACACCATTACACCACCACCACCACCAGCCTGAACTGTTACCCCCCCCCCACACCATTACACCATCACCACCACCAGCCTGAACCGTTAACCCCCCTCCTCGCCCACACCATTACACCACCACCACCAGCCTGAACCGGTGACACAAGGCAGGATGGATCCATGCGCCAAATTCTGACCCAACCATCTGAATGTCACATCTGAAATCCAGACTCATCAGACCAGGCAACGTTTTTCCAATCTTCTATTGTCCAATGTTGGTGATCCTGTGCGAATTGTAGCCTCAGTTTCCTGTTCTTAGCTGACAGGAGTGGCACCGGGTGTGGTCTTCTGCTGCTGTAGCCCATCTGCTTCAAGGTTGGATGTGTTGTGAGTTCAGAGATGGTATTCTGCATACCTTGGGTGTAACGAGTGATTATTTGAGTTACTGATGCCTTTCTATCATCCGGAATCATTCTTCCCATTCTCCACTGACATCAACAAGGCATTTTCCCTCCACGCAACTGCTGCTCACTGGATATTTTCTCATTTTCCCACCATTCTCTGTAATCCGGAGAGATGGTTGTGTGTGAAAATCCCAGAAATAGTCAGACCAGCCCGTCTGCCACCAACAACCATGCCACGTTCAAAGTCATTTCAATCCCCTTTTCTTCTCCATTCTTGATGCCCAGTTTGAACTTCAGCAAGTCGCCTTCACCACGTCTAGATGCCTAAATACATTAAGTTGCTGCCGTGTGATTGGCTGATTTAGCAATTTGTGTTACCAAGCAATTGAACAGGTGTACCTAATAAAGTGGCCGGTGAGTGTATATTCTAAGTTTATGTATCACTTTTCTATCACATGTATACTGTATTTATACTATAAATCTATATTTTCTATGTAATATAAGTATTTTCTAAGTTTATGTATCACTTTTAAATCATATTCTAAGTTTAGGTATCACATATATACTATTTTTATAATATAAATATATATATTTGCTAAGTTTATGTATCACGTATATATTATAGATTCTAAGTTTAGCTATGCTATGACATATATACTGTATTTATAATAGAAATATATATGTTATAAGTTTATGTATCACAGATTCTAAGTTTCTGTATAAGTCCATGTAGATCACATATATGGTGTATTTATAAATTTATTTTTCTAAGTTTGCATCACATCTCAGTTTATGGATCAGACAAAATATTGCAACATTGTAATACTAAGGAAATAATTTTGTTAACTGCAGGCAGTTGATAGGAATTGTAGGCAGATGTAATGAATTGCAGGCAGATGCTGTGAATTGCAGACATCAGTAGATTCCTTCCTCTCATAGTGTAGTGGTTACAGTGTCTGCCTCTCATCTCTGACTCTGTGAGTTCGAATCCCCGCTCCTCCCTCTCTCTGCAAGACGTCCAAACATTGCAGTCTGCTCCATGCCTGCTGTGTATTACAAGCTTGCTAGACTAAGATTGGATCAAGTGCCCGGTTTCCTCCTTCTGTGAAGCTGTGGTTCCACCGGTCCACTGACATTTTCACTGTGATCTGTCGCCAATTTCAAAGCAAATAATGTGTAAAATATGCACAACCGGTTCTCTTGTAAAATTTACTTTATTTTCAGGTTGAGTTCATCTTTGTGAGAATTAATCTCAGGCTGGAGCTCATCAATGCTCACCCTACAGAGAGAGAAATGGAAAAAGAATTTGAGTTAAGTCTAATTATTAAATAGCTAAAAGTTTAGGCAATAAATGTTATTATTATACAGAATTTATATATTATTATTATTATTATTATTATAAAGGATTTATATATTATTATTATTAATATAATACAGGATTTATATTTTATTATTATTATTATACAGGGTTTATATTATTACTATTATACAGGCTTTATATATTATTATTATTATTATTATACAGGATTTATATTATTATACAGGATTTATATATTATTATTAATATAATACAGAATTTATATTTTATTATTATTATTATAATACAGAATTTATATTATTATTATACAGGATTTATATATTATTATTATTATACAGGATTTATATTATTATTATTAATATAATACAGGATTTATATTTTATTATTATTATTATTATTATTATTATTATTATTATACAGGATTTATATATTATTATTATTATTATAATACAGGATTTATATTTTATTATTATTATTATTATTATTATTGTTATACAGAATTTATATATTATTATACAGGATTTATATTATTATTATTATTAATATAATACAGGATTTATATTTATTATTATTATTATTATTATTATTATTATACAGGATTTATATATTATTATTATAAATATTATTATTATACAGGATTTATATTATTATTATTATTATTATTAATATAATACAGGATTTATATTTATTATTATTATTATTATACAGGATTTATATATTATTATTATACAGTAGTTATATTATATTATTATTATTATACAGGATTTATATTATTACTATTATACAGGCTTTATATATTATTATTATTATTATTATTATAAAGGATTTATATATTATTATTATTAATATAATACAGGATTTATATTTTATTATTATTATTATACAGGGTTTATATTATTACTATTATACAGGCTTTATATATTATTATTATTATTATAATACAGGATTTATATTATTATACAGGATTTATATATTATTATTAATATAATACAGGATTTATATTTTATTATTATTATTATAATACAGAATTTATATTATTATTATACAGGATTTATATATTATTATTATTATACAGGATTTATATTATTATTATTAATATAATACAGGATTTATATTTTATTATTATTATTATTATAATACAGGATTTATATATTATTATTATAATACAGGATTTATATTTTATTATTATTATTATTATTATTATTGTTATACAGAATTTATATATTATTATACAGGATTTATATTATTATTATTATTAATATAATACAGGATTTATATTTATTATTATTATTATTATTATTATACAGGATTTATATATTATTATTATAAATATTATTATTATACAGGATTTATATTATTATTATTAATATAATACAGGATTTATATTTATTATTATTATTATTATACAGGATTTATATATTATTATTATACAGTAGTTATATTATATTATTATTATTATACAGGATTTATATTATTACTATTATACAGGCTTTATATATTATTATTATTATTATTATTATACAGGATTTATATTATTATAATACAGGATTTATAGATTATTATTGTTATTATTATAATACAGGATTTATAGATTATTATTATTTTTTTATTATTATTATACAGGATTTATATTATTATTATTATTATACAGGATTTATATTATTATAATACAGGATTTATAGATTATTATTGTTATTATTATAATACAGGATTTATAGATTATTATTAGTTTTTTTTTAATTATTATTATACAGGATTTATATTATTATTATTATTCAGGATTTATATATTATTATTATACAGGATTTATATTATTATTATTAATATAATACAGGATTTATATTTTTTTTATTATTATTATTATTATACAGGATTTATATATTATTATTATTATAATACAGGATTTATATTTTATTATTATTATTATTATTATTGTTATACAGAATTTATATATTATTATACAGGATTTATATTATTATTATTATTAATATAATACAGGATTTATATTTATTATTATTATTATTATTATTATTATACAGGATTTATATATTATTATTATAAATATTATTATTATACAGGATTTATATTATTATTATTATTATTATTAATATAATACAGGATTTATATTTATTATTATTATTATTATTATACAGGATTTATATATTATTATTATTATACAGTAGTTATATTATATTATTATTATTATACAGGATTTATATTATTACTATTATACAGGCTTTATATATTATTATTATTATTATTATTATTATTATTATTATACGGGATTTATATTATTATAATACAGGATTTATAGATTATTATTGTTATTATTATAATACAGGATTTATAGATTATTATTTTTTTTATTATTATTATACAGGATTTATATTATTATTATTATTATTATACAGGATTTATATTATTATAATACAGGATTTATAGATTATTATTGTTATTATTATAATACAGGATTTATAGATTATTATTAGTTTTTTTTAATTATTATTATACAGGATTTATATTATTATTATTATTCAGGATTTATATATTATTATTATACAGGATTTATATTATATTATTGTAAAATGAATTTGGTGCGCTACAATGTGTTCTGATGTTTACATAAACAATAATAAACATTAACATGCAAACAAAGCAATAAATATGTTATCCACCAAGTGAATGCAAATGCTGAACAATTATTATTCACTTGGTGGATAACATATTTATTGCTTTGTTTGCATGTTAATGTTTATTATTGTTTATGTAAACATCAGAACACATTGTAGCGCACCAAATTCATTTCACAACACTTATTTCCACACATTGCATCTTTGGTAGCAGCACATCACAATTATCAGCGCACTTTTTTTCATTCACATTATATTATATTATTATTGTTATTATTATACAGGATTTATATTATTATTATTATACAGGATTTATATATTATTATTATTATTATTATTATACAGGATTTATATAGCGCCAACAGTTTGCGCAGCGCTTTACAAAATTAAGTTACAATACGGTTTGGTACAGCAGGAATCAGAGGGCGCTGCTCGTTAGAGCTTACAATCTAAGAGGGAGAGTCAATAAATAAAAAAGATAATAGCTGTGGGGGATGAGCTGATGGAGAGAGTCAGGCCGGGTTCACACTAGCTGTGGCTCCCAGCAGGGGGTCCGGTGCGTCCCCGTTCTCCGTTTCAGGTGGAAATCAGGTCTGAATTGAGGCAAAAATTCGGACCTGATTCGCAACTGAAACGGAGAACAGGGATGCACAGGACCCATTTCCAGTGCAGACCGCGGCGGCCCCGGAGCTGTGTGAACCGTCTCCATTGGATACGGGGAATTCCAGCTTAAACCAGTGTATTAGTTAGAAGCAGAATAGGCTTCTTTAAAGAGAAGGGTTGTCAGGGATCGTCTGTCCTTCAGATTTTAGAGAGGTTGGACTGTGGCAATTGGCAGTAGAAAATGTCCCAATGTCAGTGGGAGTAAAACAATTACATAGTGCCTGTGGTCAGTGGGGGGAGGAAAAGTGCCCCATCCTTGGTGTCAATGGGGGGGGGGGGGGGAGGGCGCCCTGTCCTTGGTGTCAGTGGGGGGAGGCAGGGTGACTCATCCTAGGTGTCAGTGGGGGGGAGGGAGAAGTGTGCCCTGTCCTTGGTGCCAGTGGGGGGAGGAAGGGTGCCCGATCCTTGGTGTCTGTGGGGGAAGGAAGTGTGCCCCATCCCTGGTGTTTGTGGGGGGGGGGGGGTTCTCCCATCCTTCGTGTCAATGGGGGGAGGAAGGGTGCCCCGTTCTCAGTGTCAGTGGGGGGGGGGGAGTGTGCCCTCTCCTTGGTGTCAGTGGGGGGAGAAAGGGTGCCCCATCCTTGGTGTCAGTCAGTGGGGGGGAGTAAGGGTGCCCTATTCTTGGTGGCAGTGGGGGGGGGAGGGTGCCCCCATGTCCATGGTGTCTATGGGGGGGAGGAAGGGTGCCCCATCCTTGATGTCTGTGGGGGGGGGGAAGCGTGCCCCTTCCTTAGTATCAGTGTGGGAAGAAAGGGTGCCCGGTCCTTGGTGTCTGTGGGGGAAGGAAGGGTGCAACCATTTCTGGTGTCTGTGGGGGGGGGGGAGGGTTCTCCCATCCTTCGTGTCAGTGGGGGGAGGAAGGGTGCCTCGTACTCAGAGTCTGGGGGGGGGGGAGGGTGCCCCTTTCTTGGTGTCAGTGGGGGAGAAGGAACGGTGACCCATCCTTGGTGTCAGTGGGGGGGGGGGGTGGAGGGTGTCCGATTATTGGTGTCAATGGGGGGAGAGAGGGTGCCTCATCTTTGGTTTTAGTGGGGGGGGGGAGAAGGGTGATGTCAGTCAGGGGAGGAAGAGTGCCCCATCTTTGGTGTCAGTGGGGGGGAGGGTGCCCCATCTTTGGATTTAGTTGGGGGAAGGAAGGGTGTCCCGTCCTTGGTGTCAGTTAGGGGATGAGGGGGGGCCCCGTCTATGGTGTCAGTGGGGTTCCCTGTCTTTGGTGTCAGGGGGGGAGGGTGCCCCGTCCTTGGTGTCAGTGGGGGGAAAGGTGCCCCGTCCTTGGTGTCAGAGGGGGGAAGGGAGCCTCATACTTGGTATCAGTGGGGGGAGGGTGCCCCATCCTTGGTGTAAGTGGGTGGGGGGTAGGAAGGGTGCCCCGCCCTTGGTACCAGTGGGGAGGGGGAGGAAGGGTGCCCCATCCTTGGTGTTAGTCGAGGAGGAAGGGTGCCCCATCCTTGGTGTCAGTCGGGTGAGGAAGGGTGCTCTGTCCTTGGTGTCAGTCGGGGGAGGAAGGATGCCCCAAAGGCCATATAAAAGCAAGTAAAGGGTCAAAGTAGAGGGAGGGTGAAAGTGTCCTGTATTTGAATGGTTGGGGAACCCTATGACAGAATTAAAAAAATAAACAGAATGGGGTCTCCCCCAAAAAAATTTTTGGGGGGGACCCTTTGGGTCTGGCATAGATTTCAAGGGGAACTCCACGCTAAAATAAAAAAAAAACAGCATGGTGTCCCCTCTAAAATCCATACCAGACCCTTATCCAAGCATGCAGCCTGGCAGGTCAGGAAAGGGGGGGCAAGCGAGCGCCCCCCCCCCCCTGAACCATACTAGGCCGCTTGCCCTCAACATAGGGAGGGTGCTTTGGGGTGCCTCCCAAAGCACCTTGTCCTCCTGTTTATGGGGACAAGGGCCTCTTCCCAACAGCCCTGGGCTGTGGTTATGGGGGTCTGTGGGTGGGGGGCTTATGGGAATCTGGAAGCCCCCTTTGACCCCCCCATATGCCACCCCCCCCACCCATGTGAATGGGTATTGGGTACATAGCACCAATTAAAAACCACTTGAAACAGTTTTTGACAAGTCCTTTATTAAAAAAATAAATAAATAAAATAAAGTCACTCGATGTAAATCCATCGTCGATCAAGACACCCCACAGACCCCAAAAATAGAAAAAAATGTAAAAAAGCTTTGCCGCTGTATGCCCGATCTTCGATTTTGTCATCTCTTTTATAGGCAAGGGGCGGGGCAATTATTGAGGTTAAATATTTTTCAGGTGCGGCGGGCATCATGATTGACGATGGATTTACATCGAGGGACACTATTTTTTTTCTTTTTAATAAAGGACCATACCCCCCCCCCTTCCCCCGGACCACACCAGGCCGCACACCATACCCCCCCCCCCCCCCCGGACCACGGGAAGACAGGGGAGAAAGGAGAGGAAAGGAGAGGACAGAGATAGGACCCCCCCCCCCCCCGCTCACTCACCCTGCCTGGATGCAGCAGCAGGTGGCGGCGGCAGCTTCGGCTTCTTCCCCGTCTTCTGCGTCACCTACCTCCTCCTCCATGCCCAATGGCATGGCTTCTTCTTTCGGGCCAATCAAGAAACGGGTCTCAATACCTGCTTCCTGATTGGCCAGGAGGAGGATCCGTGGGACAATAGAGAATTTTCATTCGCTATTGTCTCACAACGAGGTGGGCTCGGGGCGCACTGCTCTGCTCCCCGAGCCCACCCTTTTTTTTTTAGCCTGTGAGAGCCTCTGGCTCTAATTACATGGCAAAAAAAAAAGCCCCATTGAACTCCATGCGTGCAATCTACGCATGTAGATTAGGGGGCCGGACGCATGGATAGGGGGGCGGTGCCCCTGCGCCCCGTATGACCAGCCACCTCTGGGTACAGGTATGATGTACCCTATACCCATTCACATGGGGGGGGGGCAGGATCTGGGGGCCCCTTTGTTAAAGGGAGCTTCCAGATTGCGATAAGCCATCCCACCTGCAGACCCCGACAACCACAGCCCAGGGTTGTCGGGAAAGGGCCCTTGTCCCCATTAACATCATCAGCAGAGCCCCCCCCTGCCCCAGAGCACCCACCCCCCATGTTGAGGGCATGTGGCCTGGTATTGTTCAGGGGGGGGGGGGCGCTCGCTCATCCTCCGTTTCCATACCTGCCAGGCTGCAAGTGTCTGGTATGGATTTTGGGGGGGACCCCATGCTATTTTTTTTAAATTAATTTTGGCGTGGAGATCTGGGGGGACCCTACTCCGTTTTTATTTTCTTTTTTTTATATCTGTATTGCCAGGAGCCGACAATACATTACAGCCGGGAACAAGTTTAAATCACATTTTTTTCCTTTAGAAATGTCAGTATTGCTGCAGCAGGCTCTATACATCGTACAGATGCGCTACTTTACAGGCACATTAAGGGGACCCCCCAGGCACAATATTTAAAGGAATTTTTCATTTTTATTGTTTCACTTTAAGCATCATTAAAATCACTGCACCTTTAAAAACTATTGTTTTAAAAAAAAATGTTTGCATTGATACATGTCCCCCAGGGCAGTACCCGGGTCCCCATACACTTTTTATGGCAATAACTTGCATATAAGCCAGACTTTAACCACTTTCCGACTGCCCGCCGCAGGTTTACTGCGGCAGGCTGGCTCGGTTGCGCAAAACAATGTAGGGGTACATCGGTCACAGGATTGGTGCTGGGGGGGGGGCGACCGGCGGCACGCTCCCACCCTCACCAGGCAGCGGGGATGCCAATCCATGGGACCGGCGGGCGCGAATGCCGCCGGGCACCCACGATCTCTTCTCGCTGAGAGAGAAGGACGGTCAGCTGTTGTAAACACAGCTGACCGTTGTTCTCTCTGAAATGATCACAGAGCGCCTGTGATCCTTCTATATAGTCCCTCCCCCCACAGTTAGAAAACACTCCCCTAGGCTCACAACCTAGGTTAACCCCCTCCCCGCCAGTGTCATTAGTACTGTAACAGTGCATATTTTTAGCACTGATTACTGTAGTAACGTCACTGGTCCCCCCAAAAGTGTCAAAAATGTTGGTTAGGGGTACGATCTGTCCGCCGCAATGTCGCAGTCCCGCTAAAAATCGCAGATCGCCGCCATTACTAGAAAGAAAAGAAAAAAAAACAATAAAAATGACATAAATCTTTCCCATAGCTAGTAGAAGCGATAACTTTTGCGCAAACCAATCAAAATACGCTTAATGCGTTTTTTTTTTTACCAAAAATATGTAGCAGAAAAAAATTGCCCTAAAATGTTAAAAAATTTAGATTTTTAAATTTAGTTTTTTTTTTTGAGAATGTTATATAGCAGAATGTGAAAAATATTGTTTTTTTTCTTTTCAGAATTGTCGCTCTTTTTTCGTTTAAAGCGCAAAAAATAAAAATCGCACAGGTGATCAAATACCACCAAAAGAAAGCTCTATTTGTGGGAAAAAAAGGACATCAATTTTATTTGGTTACAGCATCGCACGACAACAAATTTGTCCGTTAAAATACCGCAGTGCAGTATCGCAAAAAAATGGCCTGGTCATTAAGAGGGCAAAACCTTCCGGGGCTGAACTGGTTAATAGAGTTTGCATGTTCACTAGAACTTTTTGCCTGTTAGAAGGATTCTGGTGCGAACCGACCTGGGGGGGGGGGGGGGGGGGATAGTTCTGCCCATCCCTAGAGTTAAACAATGCAGAAGAAAAACGCATGACTATAAAATCCTATGGAACTCTTCATACCGATTGCGGTTCCGCTGCATTTTAAAAAGTCCCGCCTCACATTGCACCTCCCCGTTGAAATGAATGGAAAGCTCATCAAAAACGCACCCGCAGTTTCATTTTTGGTGCACATTTTTTTTTAGTTGCATGTCTTTTTGTTACAGGTGCAAAACGCACCAGCAACGCAGCAAAAAACACACATGTGCATTTTTTACCCCTTTTTTTGCAACGAAGCAGTGTGAAAGTTGCCCAATCCATGTTGTTAATGCTCTCTCAATGCAAGCCTGTTATCTAAAAGGTAGGTATATTCAGCTGTATTTCATTGGCAATCATCTAACAGTTACAAATGTATGAAATCGCATTGACTACAATTATAAGGGTGGTATCCCTTTAAGATCTGGGCGTTCCCGCCTCTTACGTTTTTCATGGTAACTCAAAGTCCATTTCTTCTTCCAGGTGAGAATGGAGCGGAGATTGTGAGACGAGGATTCCATGCTATGGGCAGGCTTCCTGTGATCTGTGCCTTGCTCACTCTGGCAGGTGCGTCGAATTTTCTTTTATCCTTCCCAGGGCCGGGACAAGGGGTGGGCAGGAGGGACGGCTGCCCTGGGTGCAATGGTTTATTGCAGGGATGGGGGAGCCCTGACCCTAACCCTAAGATAAGGGGGGGGCGCAGTTTGGTATCTTTGCCCTGGGTGCTGGATGGCCTTGTCCCGGCACTGATCCTTCCATTCACTAGTGTTTTGGAATGTATGACAGTCCCTACTGGAACTTGTAGGTCCCCAGCAGCAGGGAAGACACATCTTACCAAAGGCTAATAGACAATGATGTACACTATATTACCAAAAGTATTGGGACGCCTGCATTAACACACACATGAACTTTACTGACATCCCAGTCTTAGTCCGTAGGGTTCAATATTGAGTTGGCCCACCCTTTGCAGCTATAACAGCTTCAACTCTTCTGGGAAGGCTGTCCACAAGGTTTAGGAGTGTGTCTATGGGAATGTTTGACCATTCTTCCAGAAGCGCATTTGTGAGGTCAGGAACTGATGTTGGATGAGAAGGCCTAGCCCGCAGTTTTTGCTCTAATTCATCCCAAAGGTGTTCTATCGGGTTGAGGTAAGGACTCTGTGCAGGCCAGTCAAGTACCTCCACCCCCAAACTCGCTCATCCATGTATTTATGGACCTTGCTTTATGCACTGATGCGCAGTAATGTTCGAACAGGAAGGGGCCATCCCCAAACTGTTCCCACAATGTTGGGGGCATGAAATTGTTCAAAATGTCTTGGTATGCTGACGCCTTACATAGTTACATCGTAGGTGAGGTTGAATAAAGACAATAGTCCATTCAGTTCAACCTGTGTAGGTGTGTGTGGCTGTAATCATCTTGCATACCCCTGAATGTTCTGATCCTTGAGATGTACGTCTAGAAGTCTTTTGAAAGCCACCATATTACCTGCAGAAACCACCTCTTGTGGTAGAGAATTCCACAATCTTGTAGCCCTAACAGTAAAGAACCCCCCACGTTGCCTGAGGTTAAAACGCTTCTCCTCTAATCGCATTGTATGCCCCCGAGTCCTCATGCAATCCCCGCGACTGAACAGCTTTTCTTCTAAGCCTAGATCCCCATTGAGATATTTAAAAATTGCTATCATGTCCCCCCTCAGGCCTCTCTTCTCCAGGGAGAATAAATCAAGCGATTGCAGACGCTCCTCATAATCAAGGTCCTCCAATCCCCTAATTAGTTTAGTTGCCCTTCTCTGGACCCTCTCCAGCTCCAACACATCCCTTCTGAGGACTGGTGACCAGAACTTGACAGAATACTCCAGATGTGGTCAGACCAGAGTTTTATAAAGTGGAAGGATTATAGTCTTATCTCTGGAATACATCCCTTTCTTTATGCATGCTAATATTCTGCCGGCTTTGGCAGCTGCCGCTTGACATTGCATGCTGTTGCCTAGTCTATCATCCACCAAGACTCCCAGATCCTTCTCCATTTTTGATTCTCCCAGGGGTTCCCCTCCTAACGTGTATTGTGCTTTTATGTTTTTAGTCCCCAAGTGCAAAACCTTACACTTCTCCATGTTAAACCTCATTTGCCAAGTCGTTGCCCACTCCGTTATTTTGTCCAGGTCATTCTGTAGGATATCTGCTTCATGCTGTGCTGTTATTGCCCTGCCTAATTTTGTGTCATCTGCAAAAACTGATATTGAACTACAGATCCCGTCCTCAATGCTGTTTATGAATAAATTGAACAAGGTTGGTCCTAGGACTGAGCCTTGGGGGACCCCACTTACCACCTCAGACCAGTCTGAGTATGCGCTGTTTATTACCACCCTTTGGACACGCCCTTTTAGCCAGTTCCGTATCCAAGAGCAAACCCTGCTGTCGATACCTGCAGACCTTATTTTATAAATTAAGCGCTTATGGGGAACTGTATCGAACGCCTTAGCGAAATCCAAGTACACCACATCCACTGGTCTGCCCCTATCAGGGGCAGACTGGCAACATTTGGCCCAGGGGGCAAGTACAAACCAGAGGCCCATGGTGTAGCGTCTTGGCCCCCCTCCCACTTTCCCTCACCCCCCCTCCCATTCTCCCAATCCAACTCCTGACCCCCATTTCAAGCTGAAGCCTTGCTCCAGATACTCTCTACTTACTGACTTAATCCGGGTTCCTAACCTGGCCAGCAGAGGGAGGTTGGAGGGAGCTGGGGCAGCTCGGTTGGGGCTGGCTGGGGCAGAAGAGTCTCCAGTGGGGCATGGAACCAGCCTCTGCTCAGACACAGTTTACACTATCCATGCTGGGGGGGCTGCACTTTGTCCTTGTCTTCATCCAGCACTCAGTAAGTCAGCGGCAGGAACTTTTTACTTCTCTTTACCAGGAATTCTATAGGCATGTCTGTGGCAAAAGCGGTGCAGTCTTTTTACAGGGCATCAGAGCAGCCCAGGGGGCAATTGCCCCCCTACCCCCTGGCCCAGTCCTCCCCTGGCCCCTATCTAGCTCACAGCTCACCTCCTCATAGAGTGTTAAGAGATTGGTTTGACAAGAACGCCCATTTGTAAACCCGTGCTGGTTACTACTAATGATGCTGTTGTCCTTAGCAAACTCTACGATATAGTCCCTTATCATCCCCTCCAGAAGTTTACATACTACTGATGTCAGACTGACAGGCCTATAATTTCCCAGGATATGCCTCTGACCCTTTTTGAATATCGGAATCACGTTAGCTTTCTTCCAATCCCCTGGTACATCTCCTGTCCTAATACTGTCCGCAAAGATCAGGAACAGTGGTCTGGATATAACCTTACTGAGTTCCTTGAGTACTCTCGGATGTACGCCATCCGGGCCTGGTGATTTGTTTGTGTTAAGTTTATCCAGCCTTTCCCTGATTTCACCCTCTGTTAGCCATGGTGGCAAGTCCTGTGTACTACTACTAACCATACAGTCATGGTCAGTGTACCCCTCCTTTTCCTGTGTAAAGACTGACGAGAAAAAAGCATTCAGCATAGTTGCTTTTTCAGTGTCTTCTGTAACCATCCTCCCATCATCGTTAATTATGTGTGCAATATGCTCTGCCCTAGTTTTTCTGCTGTTGATATACTTAAAGAATTTCTTTGGGTTTTTTTTACTATCCTCCGCTATTTGTCTCTCAAAGTCTATTTTAGCCATCTTGATTTCGTGTTTACACTTCTTATTTGCCTCCTTGTATTGGTCGAAAGCCAATACTGTGCCCTCTGATTTATATTTCCTGAAGGCCAATTTTTTTCCCCTAATAAGATTTTTAACGCTATGATTTAGCCAGCCAGGTTTGGCTTTGTCTCTTCTAAATTTATTTCCCATAGGAATGCACTGCAAGATGCCTTTGCTTAATATATTCCTAAAGCATTCCCATTTTTCCTCTGTGGTCAGGGATCCCAGGGTTCGGTCCCAGTTTACCCTTTCCATCAACGAGTACAATTTTGGAAAGTCTGCCCTTCTGAAGTTTAGGGTTCTTATGTTCCCCACTTGCCTTGCTATATTGTTATTTACGCTAAATTTGATCATCCTGTGATCGCTAGAGCCCAGGTTGTCCTGGACCCCTACCTCCGAGATTATGTCTGGGTCATTAGTGATCAATAGATCCAGGATTGCGTTTTCTCTAGTAGGAGAGTCCACCAACTGTGACATGTAATTATCCTGTAAGGTTTCCGTGAGAGTTCCCTTCACTGGAACTAAGGGGCCAAGCCCAAACCCTGAAAAACAACCCCACACCATAATCCCCCCTCCACCAAATGTTCAAGTACCTCCACCCAAAACTCGCTCATACATCTCTTTATGGACCTTTGTGCACTGGTGCGCAGTCATGTTGGAACAGGAAAGGGCCATCCTAGAACTTTCCCCACAAAGTTGGGGGCAGGAAATTGTTCAAAATGTCTTGGTATGCTGACGCCTTAATAGTTCCCTTCACTGGAACTAAGGGGCCAAGCCCAACCCCTGAAAAACAACCCCACATTATAATCCCCCTGCCACCAAATGATTTGGACTAGTGCACAAAGCAAGGTCCATAAAGAAACGGATGAGCGAGTTTGAGGTGGAGTAACTTGACTTGCCAGCACCTATACCTGATAGAACACCTTTGGGATGAATTAGAGCGGAGTCAGGCCTTCTCATCCAACATCAGTGCCTGACCTCACAAATGTGCTTCGGAAGAATGGTCAAACATTCCCATAGATACACTCCTAAAGACATGAATGAGCCAGTTTGGGGTGGAGGAGCTTGACTTGCCTGCACCTATACCTGATAGAACACCTTTGGGATAAATTAGAGCGCAGTCAGGCCTTCTAGTCCAACATCAGTGCCTGACCTCACAAATGCTCTTCTGGAAGAATGATCAACTATTCCCATAGACACACTCCTAAACCTTGTGGACAGCCTTCCCAGAAGAGTTGAAGCTGTTATAGCTGCAAACGGTGCGCCAACTCAATATTGAACCCTACAGACTAAGACTGGGATGCCATTAAAGCTCATGTGCGTGTAAAGGCAGGCGTCCCAATACTTTTGACAATATAGTGTATAAGGCACGTCAGGGCCTAACATTTATTACATCTCTGCAATCATTTTGTCTCTTTAGGATCCTAAATTATAGAAAAAATATCTGCTAGAAGTCCAGTGAGTTACTAACTTCCTGCAGTGAGCTGACAACGCTGCACTGAAATCCCAAGCAGTGTTGTCAGCCGTGAACAGTGCCCTCTGCTGGACTACGGAACTTTTTCAACCTGCTTTTGAGAGGAGGAGAGGGGTTCATGTTCCTAATAATGCCTGTTCTAATACAACATCGATCATAAATGGTTGTCCCCAGGGTTGCCAATAGGGGGTAGAGTTGGCACTCCTGTACCAGTCCTCAGTCCTTTAGGGGGTACAAGGTAAAGAGGGGACTCTAATTACCTTTGAGCGCATGCACAGTAAACCCATGGGCCATGGTTCCCGGTGATTAAATACCCCCAGCCACCTTCCCATACCACATACAGTCCTTAGGAGGTTATCATGTATGAATGCATTATTAAACAAGGATTAATGCAAAGTTTTTTGCTCCCCAGATTCCCTGTCAGTGACCTCAAACACACCTCAAGTTGAATCGCTGCTGCACCATGATGTATTATTGTGCTGTGAGTTCTCCTATCCTGATCCCATCTCCCTGAGCGATATTGGAGTGATATGGAAAGTGAAACGCGGCAGTCTGGTACAACCAGTTTACATGTTCGATGGACACAGTGCCACCGCTGAAAGATCGGGAAGCTCCATAGATTTAACCTCACTGCCAATGGGGAACGCATCTCTGTACCTGCCCAACCTGACCCTGGAGGATGCAGGAGAATACAACTGTACTATATTTGTCCCCGGACATGCCGGCAAAGCTACGCTTGTTCTGAAAGTGGCGGGTAACACAATAGTTTGTACAGCTTATCATACAAGTTAAGCATATTTATGCAATGCAATGGCCTGATAAAAATTTCAAATGCCAGAGATCATAATTCAGACACGGAGAAAAGATGCCAACAGTAGTGCCAACATGGAGCAAGGTAATACAACAGCACTGAGAAGATAGCAGGAGCAAAGAGGCTCCACAGATCTAGTGCAGACTGGGGGATCTAAGAGGCGCCACAGACCTGGCGCAGACTGGGGGACCAAAAAGGCGCCACAGACCTAGTGCTGGCTGGGGGACCAAAGAGGCTCCACAGACCTAGTGCTGGCTTGGGGACCAAAGAGGCGCCACAGACCTAGTGCTGGCTGGAGGACCAAAGGGGCGCCACAAACTTAGTACTGACTAGGGGACCAAAGAGACACCACAGACTTGGTGCTGACTGGAGGACCAAAGAGATGCCACAGACGGACCTAGTGCTGACTGGGGGACGAAAGAAGCTCCACAGACCTAGTGCTGACTGGGGACCCAAAGAGGCACCACAAACCTGGTGCTGATGAGGGGACCAAAGAGGCGCCACAGACCTGGTGCTGACTGGGGAAACAAAGAGGTGCCACAGACCTAGTGCTGACAAGGGGACCAAAAAGGCGCCACTGACCTAGTGCTGACTGGAGGACCAAAGGGGCACCACAGACCTATTACTGACTGGAAGACCAAAGAAGAGCCACATACATAGTGCTGTCTGGCCTGGGGGACCAAAGAGACGCCACAGACCTAGTGCTGACTGGGGGACCAAAGAGACGCCACAGACTTGGTGCTGACTGGGGGACCAAAGAAGCGCCACAGACCTAATGCTGACTGGGGGACCAAAGAGGTGTCACAAGTCTAGTGGTGACTGGTGGTCCAAAGGTGCCACAAGCCTGGTGCTGACTGGGGGACCAAAGAGACACCACAAGCCTAGTGCTGACTGGGGGAACAAAGAGGCGCCACAAACCTAGTACTAACTGGGGGACCATAGAGGTGCCACAGATCTAGTGCTGCCTTAGGGACAAAGAGGTGCCACAAGCCTATTGCTGACTTGTGGTCCAGAGGTGCCACAAGCCTAGTGCTGACTGGGGGACCAAAGAGACACCACAAGCCTGGTGCTCCCTGGGGGACAAAAGGGGTGCCACAAACCTAGTACTAACTGGGGGACCATAGAGGCACCACAGACCTAGTACTGCCTTAGGGACAAAGAGGTGCCACAAGCCTAGTGCTGACTGGTGGTCCAGAGGTGCCACAAGCCTAGTGCTGACTGGGGGACCAAAGAGAAACCACAAGTCTAGTGCTGACTGGGGGACAAAAGGGGTGCCACAAACCTAGTACTAACTGGGGGACAAAAGGGGTGCCACAAACCTAGTACTAACTGGGGGACCATAGAGGCACCACAGATCTAGTGCTGCCTTAGGGACAAAGAGGTGCCACAAGCCTATTGCTGACTGGTGGTCCAGAGGTGCCACAAGCCTAGTGCTGACTGGGGTACCAAAGAGACGCCACAAGTCTAGTGCTGACTGGGGGACTAAAAGAAGCTCCACAGACCTAGTGCTGACTGGGGATCCAAAGAGGCACCACCGACTTAGTGCTGACTGGGGGACCAAAGTGACACCACAAGCCTAGTGCTGATTGAGAGACCAAAGAGACGCAACAAGCCTAGTGCTAACTGGGGGACCAAAGAGATACCAGATGCCTAGTGCTGATTGGGGAACCAAAGAGCCGCAATAGAAGTGGTGCACACAGAGGGGGCAAAGAGAAGGCACAGACAGGGGGACCAAAGCAGAGCCTGTTGTCTTGCTTATTTAGTTTATATTTTGGTCACACCACTTCTTTTACTGTAGTTTTACTGGAATGTGCCCTATCTCCTGCTTCTGCTCTTAAGTATCCATCTTTTCCCCATGGTCCTTTATTTAGCATTTAATTCTATTATTATGTTGTGTACTTGAAGTCTTCCCCCTGAGCCCACAATCATTCCTGCTCTGGGTGTTCTGTTATATATAATATACTTCTGTGGCCAATATTGCTTATAATTTGAAAATTTAATTTAATTTCTGAAAATGCCAAGACTTCTTGGTGACAACTGGATAAAGATTTCCATTTTCTTTCACTATCTGTTGTGTCTAAAATAAGAAAGTTAAGTGTAAAAAAAATGTTTTTTTTATTTGTTGGATATTGTGTTCTGCTCTCTCCAGCCCAGCCCGTTATGTCGCTTTCCCCAATTAATCCATCGCTGACGTTTGGCGAGTCGAATACTTTTCTGTGTGACCTGACCGGCTTTTATCCAGAAGATCTGGAAATTTCATGGTTTAAGAGGAGCCAAGACGGAGAATTGGGTCTTTCCGAAAACATCTGCACAGGGCTTCCTGTTCTGGAGGACAATGGGACCTTTAGGGTCAGCAGCCAGATCTCTGCAGTATTTTCTGAAGACGATGTCGGTGTTTTTTTGATCTGTGAAGTCCAACACGAGTCTTTACGAAGTCCACTGAGAAGCGGCAGCACAGTTTATTTGATGGGTGAGTGCAAACTTGCGGGTTATCTGTTAGACAAATAGAGACTTGGTGCACAGACGACTAGCAAAGCAAAATTAGGTTACGTTTTCACTGTGCCAGTCTCTGTGCCTGTCTTGTATCAAAGCAGACAAGCCCTTGCACTTCATAGCTTGTTGGAGACTCTAATGGTGGCTACATGAAACCAACAAGGACCCCAGGCTTCACTACAAGCAATCTTTTTAAAGGTTACTTTGCAGTAAAGCAAGGAAGCAGAAACCCCTCTGTAGTATAGTATTGTGCTTTACTATTCCTTCCAACAATACGACACCAACAATAGGGCACTATTTCTTCCACTGACACCAACAATGGGGCACTATTTCTCTCTCTGACACCAACAATGAGGCACTACTTCCAATTATACCAACAATGGGGTATTCCCCCCACTGACACAAATTATAGGGCACTCTTCCTCCCACTGACACCAATGGTGGGACACTATTTCGCCCACTGATACCAATGGTGGGACACTGGGCACTATTACTTCCACTGCTGCTGGGACATTTTTCCCCCATTGACCACAGTCCAGCCCCCCCTAATGTCTAAAGGACAGTAACATGGCCCTTTGTTTAGAAAATTTGGGGACCCCAATGTATGCCATGGAGATGCACTAAGCTACTTGTGTTGTAGATTGTCATCCCCAGTTCCCCAAGTTCTTTTGTCAGTCTTAATGGAGTCTTCCAAAACTACCACCCTTTGTCTTCAGCACATGGCTGAGTTCAAGCCCTTTTTTCCCTCCCCCCAGAGGCGTAACTAGAACCTTCAGGGCCCCAGGGCAAGAAACCATAAAGGGGCCTCCCCGGACCCTTGGCTGCGGCCCTTACCTTCAAGCCTGGGGCTCTTCCCACTGATCCTGGGGCCCTTTACTCTTGTTTTAGGACCCTTTCACAAGTTCTGCAGTGGGCCCCCTTCCTGCCATCTTGGGGCCTCCCCACGGTAGTGGAATGCCAAAGCCCAGTCGCAACTGTGACCTTTGCGATCCTAGCAGTTCACCCACTGGTGTCAGTAGTTTTTTTTTTTTTGGTATTTTATTTGCACTATTTTTTATAATTTTATTTTATTTTTTTACACTGTCACTGACTATGACTGTCCATTCAGAAAAAGAAGGAGCTGGTAAATTACATATTTACTGACCCCTTCCTGGTTCTCTATTGTGACACATCGCAGTGATTTCTCTACATGCTGCCCTCACCGCCCCTCCTATCCAGGTGTACAGGGGAGCTGCACGGGCCCCCTGGAGCATGGGGCCCGGTTGCAATCGCAACCCCTGCAACCCCTGTAGTTACGCCCCTGCCTCCCCCTACTTTCTGCCAACATCACTTCCTGTTGTATGAGCTTCATGAACCAGTCAAACGAGTTAATTAGCTATGCATAGGAGAAGCCTAGCTTCTAAAAATAGTACACGGTAACCAAAATGCATCATCCCATATATTTATGCTTAAAAAAACCCCCACTAAAATGGCCACACAAAGACAGGAACTGTTACTGTCAGGATCACCAGGTGAAAATAATTAAGGAGCCAGAAAAAAAGAATGCAGCCATATCTTGTAAGCTGCATTATATTAAATTTTTTGGGGTTAGATCATTTAAATGTTGCCTTGAGCACCATCTGCATAGTATCTTCAGTTTTTCCAAAGACCATCTATGTTCTGAATGGTTGTGTGCAATGTCTTACGGCTTCTCATGTTTTTGCAGCTCGGGATGAAGCACAAGGGAGTACAGCAGTCACAGTGTCTATTGTAGTCTGTATAGTTCTGTTGGCAATTATATTTGGAATCTTGTATCAAAGGTTTCTTGCTAAAGGTAAGATGCAGTATAATTACTTCTCAGACAATGTTGAAGAATCCTCAGCTTTAGGCCTCAACATAAAATTAGCAATTCACACGCATACCTCAAATCTGTCAGTGTTTGAAAAACCTATTGATTTTAAGCATGGGCTTTTTTGTCAGAGAATAGTTGCAGGAACTTCCCCCCTTTTGAGTCACCCCCTTGTCTAAACCCACTACCCCCCTCTGAGCACCATTCCTTGGTTCCAACTCCCAATACCACCCATTTTAGAGAATACAGAACCAAATATCATTTTGCATTAAATTTGTTAATGATAATGAGAGACAGTAAAAAAGATTCCCTTCAGTGAGCAACAATAGACCCCACCCCAGCAACACTAGACCTCCCACAAACGATAGACTCCGCCCCAGCAACAATATATCCCACACAACAATAGACTCCACCCCCAGCAACAGTTGCCCCCCTCCCACAACAAAAAAACAACCCAGCAACAATAGACTCCCTATCAGGAACAACAGATCTCCCACCAGCCAGCAACAATAGACCTGTCAGGGAAATGGCCGTAAGAGAACTGGCAACATTGCCAGTAAAAGCAATTGATGCTCCTGGCTCAATTGACACAGCCCTCTGCTGGCCTGTCAGGGAAATGGCTGCAGGAGAACTGGCAACATTGCCAGTAATAGCAATGGACGCTCCTGGCTCAATTGACTCAGCCCTCTGCTGGCCTATAAAAGTTGGCCATAGGATCAGACTCATTGCTGGATTATCTCTCAGCTTCCCTGTGTTCCTGTGCTTCCTGTATTCTGTTTGGATTTCCTGTTGTGACTTCAGCTTGTTCCTGACTCCGTTTGATCTCCTGCTCCTGGTTTGACCCTTGGCTTCTTCCACTGACCTTGGCTAATCTGGTTGTCTCCTGTACATGACCTCGGCTTGTACCACGGTTCCTGCTGCCTACTCCAGTCCCAGACCTCGGCCAGTTCCTGTCTTCGCTACCAGAGACTATTCCTCGGCACAAGGTAGCCCATCTGTTCCAGAGCCCTTAAAGACTCCTACCTTGCTGTGGTTTCAATTTGTTCCACTTTGCTCTCGGATTGCTCCTGGATCTTCCTACCTGCCTGCAGCTGGTAACCTGTGCCACTTTGGGTGCCACACCCTCTGTACCATCTCCAGAGGTGTGCCGCACTGAGCCGCAAGGGGAGCCCTCTCAATATCTTGGCCTCGGATCTGGTAACTCTGACAAGACCTCTCCCTCAACAGTAGATCCCTCTGGGAAACATAAGACCCCCCCACCAGCGACAATGGACCCCCACACAAAAATAGACCCCCAGCAACAATGAACCTCCACACACAAATAGATCCCCCCAGAGACGATGGACCTCCACACAAAAATAGATCCCCATTCCCCACCAGCAATAATGGTCCTCCACACAAAAATAGATCCCCACCATTGACAATGGACCTCCACACAAAAGTAGATCCCCACCAGCGACAATGGACCTCCACACAAAAATAGATCCCCAACAGCAACAATGAACCTCCACACAAAAACAGATCCCCACCAGTAACAATGGACCTCCACACAAAAGTAGATCCCCACCAGCAACAATTGACCTCCACACAAAAATAGATCCCCAACAGCAACAATGAACCTCCACACAAAAACAGATCCCCACCAGTAACAATGGACCTCCACACAAAAGTAGATCCCCACCAGCAACAATTGACCTCCACACAAAAATAGATCCCCACCAGCGACAATGGACCTCCACACAAAAATAGATTCCCCACTAGCGACAATGGACCTCCACACAAAAATAGATCCCCAACAGCAACAATGAACCTCCACACAAAAACAGATCCCCACCAGTAACAATGGACCTCCACACAAAAGTAGATCCCCACCAGCAACAATTGACCTCCACACAAAAATAGATCCCCACCAGCGACAATGGACCTCCACACAAAAATAGATTCCCCACTAGCGACAATGGACCTCCACACAAAAGTAGATCCCCACCAGCGACAATGGAACTCCAAATAAAAATAGATCCCCACCAGTGACAATAGACCTCCACACAAAAATAGATTCCCCACTAGCGACAATGGACCTGCACACAAAAGTAGATCCCCACCAGCGACAATGGACCTCCACACAAAAATAGATCCCCACCATCGACAATGGACCTCCACACAAAAGTAGATACTCACCAGCGACAATGGACCTCCACACAAATATAGATCCCCACCAGCGAAAATGGACCTCCACACAAAAGTAGATCCCCACCAGCGACAATGGACCTCCACACAAAAACAGATCCCCACCAGCAACAATGGATCTCCACTCAAAAGTAGATCCCCACCAGCGACAATGGACCTCCACACAAAAATAGATCCCCACCAGCGACAATGGACCTCCACACAAAAATAGATTCCCCACTAGCGACAATGGACCTCCACACAAAAGTAGATCCCCACCAGCGACAATGGACCTCCAAACAAAAATAGATCCCCACCAGCAACAATGGACCTCCAAACAAAAGTAGATACCCACCAGCGACAATGGACCTCCACACCAAAATAGATCCCCACCAGCGACAAAGGACCTTCACACAAAAGTAGATCCCCACCAGTGACATTGGACCTCCACACAAAAGTAGATCCCCACCTGTGACAATGGACCTCCACACAAAAATAGATCCCCACCAGTGACAATGGACCTCCACACCAACATAGATTTCCACCACCGAGAATAAATTTCCCAGCAGCCAGCATCAATAGATCTCCAAAGGACCTTCACACAAAAGTAGATCCCCACCAGTGACATTGGACCTCCACACAAAAATAGATCCCACCAGTGACAATGGACCTCCACACAAAACTAGATCCCCACCTGTGACAATGGACCTCCACACAAAAATAGATCCCCACCAGTGACAATGGACCTCCACACCAACATAGATTTCCACCACCGAGAATAGATTTCCCTGCAGCCAGCATCAATAGACCCCCCTGCACACCACAGCACTCCTTGCCAGTACATACATTCAGTGCTGGAGGTGCTGGAACTGTGTTCCCCCACAGTCCCGCTGGAAAAAAGCCCTGATTTTAAGAAAATTAAGCTTAATGGGCCTATAATGCTGCTGGTGTTCGATGCAGAATGTTGACTTCCATGCTCTGCATCTGAAATGACCATATAACCTCAATGTAACAAAGTTCCTGGACCACACATACCACTGGACACCTTTTAACTACTGAGATTTAAATGCATTCTTTTATGCAGTTTAACTTTAATAAGTTTCAGACTTTTTTGTGTTTTCTTTTGGCTTTTGACTTTTCCTGTTACTTCAGTCCATGGACTTGTGTGTAAAATGATTCCTATGCAGGCTCAACATGTTTTACATCTTTTACCACCCTCCGACTGCCCATCTAAGTGGCTGACCAGTTATACTGCCCCCCAGCTTAGCACCACAACTAAAAAATAGCAGCCAGTTGGGGCTGTTCACATGCCGTGATGTATTCCTTTGCGTCTGGCTTTTTTAAATAGGGGTGCAGAGATTGAAAGGAAGCAAACAAGGAAGAGAGCCGCTCAGGTGCAAGTTCAAAACCCGGTGCAGGTCGGATCCGCCGTCCAAGCACAGAAACTTCCAAAAGATAGAGACCGCACTCAAGGTGTTTAAGATGAAAACAATCAAACTCCTTTATTCTTTATAAATACGTACAGCAGACAGACAGTACAATGCACGAACAGACGTGTCAGGTTGACGCGTTTCACTATGTAAATCGCTTACTCATAACCACACACGTGTAAGAGATTTACATCGTGAAACGCGTCAACCCGACACATCTGTTCGTGCATTGTACTGTCTGTCTGCTGTATTTATGAAGAATAAAGGAGTTCGATTGTTTTCATCTTAAACACCTTGAGTGCGGTCTCTATCTTTTGGAAGTTTCTGTGCAGAGATTGAAAAGCAGCACCCTCTTATTAAACTTGCCCATTGGGTTCAATGGGGTTGTCCTGCAACCGCGTGCAATGCATATGATTGTGGTGCGGTAGTGCAGCATTAGCGAGTCTTATCAGGCGATGAGGCCATAGAACGTCTTCTCAAAGCCTATTAACCAATTGCCGACCGCTCACAGTGATACTGCTGCGGCAGGTCGGCTCCCCTGGGTCTATGTATCCAAGACAGATTGCTGTTCTGTCTCTCCCGGGGATGATCGCGGGTGGCCGGCGGACATCATGTCCACCGGACCCATTAATACCATCTAAGCTAGCCAATCATAGTACGATGGCACCTCCAGCGGCGCAAAGGCGCCACCTAGTGGCTACTGAACGAAATGACGTACAAGTTTGTCGTTTCGCGCAATATCGCAACTTTGCTGCAGTGTATATATACGACGGCTGGTCAGCAAGTGGTTAATGACTGTTCAGCTTTAATTTGGAGGTATCAGGATGAGGCTAGTTTGAAGGTTGGGGCTCTGTAGTCTTAGGATCTGTTAGGACTAAATCTTCAGAGACAGAAGATAACCATGAAGAGTAAAGTCAAGATGTAATTTTAATTCCCTTTGGTCTGAACAATGTTACCTCTATGCAGGAGCATTGTTAATATTGATTAGACCATGGACAAACCTTTTCTTGCCCCCCCCCCATGCAATTTTGCTCACATTACACAGGACCCTCTTCCCCTTATTACCCCCATCATTACACAGACCCCTGCATTGTCCCCCCAGCGGTTTCACTTTAATAATGTCCAGAGGATGTCAGGCAAACACCAGGCAATCGCCCGCCCCCCCCCCCCCCCAGCCCAAACCCTCCAGTGAAGGGGCTCTTCAGCAGCCCGATGGTCTGTGGCTTTCAGAGATGGTGAGGAAGAGGGGTCAAAGACTGACAGGCGCTCTCCCCAGACAAGGTTCACCTTACCAAGCCGGCCAATCAGTACACAGGCTGCAGACATAACACCCAACCAATCACCAGCGCCCCCAGCATTCAATTCTGCCCTCATCTCATGAGTGATAGCCAAATCCACTAATCGACTATTTGCTCAGCTGCTTTGGGCCTCAACAACAATGACTGGGCCCGGGGCAGCTGCCCCTTTTGCTCCACATTAAAGACGACCCTGCATCTATGTAGCACCATACATTTTTTAAATGCTTGATGGTTGGGTGCTTATTTCTGAAGGGCCTTTAATGACTTACACCAAGCATTCATTGGATGGCTCGGTTCATGGATCTGAGTCTTTGCACCATGCGATCTCTGTAACACATGAGGATAGAAGGGGGAAACGATTGTGGGATTGTTTTTAACCGTTTTTGTTCTAATTCCTGATACTTCCCCCAGTACCGCCCCTGATGTCACAGATGATAATCCCAGAGCTGAACTCAGCCGGTGAAAAGATGGTTGCTGTGTGTAATATAAGCGGGTTCCGGCCTAGAATAATCGGCGTTCGCTGGTATATTGACAAGTCTGTGAAGGAAGACGGAGCCGAGACTTC
Organism: Pelophylax lessonae; assembly: GCF_965119305.1. NCBI lineage: Eukaryota > Metazoa > Chordata > Amphibia > Anura > Ranidae > Pelophylax > Pelophylax lessonae. Next base: position 227,594,175 of record NC_138778.1, on the reverse strand, counting down.
AGGGGATGAGTCCTTGCTATCCGCTGCAGATATCACGGGACAATCGTCTCATTCTGTTAGCAAACAGGGCAGTGTGTTCAACATGACGTCTGAGCTTTCCTACACCCCCTCTATCCAGGATCATGGGGCCAAGATTGTGTGTGAGGTGAAGCACAAATCCCTCCGTGGTGTGAAAAGACTGGAGAGACCCATTAATGTAATAGGTATGCGTTTTCATATTCTAACTTTGGATAAATGTAGTCTTGGATAGCATGACCCATGGTCAGGTTTATACTTGTGTTCTTATGGCCAATCCTGATTTTTTTCCTGGCCTGCTCTCTCACCCAGCCCGAGGGCTCCAACCTGCTCCCTAGAGCAGCCCGAGGGCCCTGGCCTGCTCCCTGGCCCAACCCGAGGGCCCTGGCCTTCTCCCTGGCTTAGCCCGAGGGCCCTAGCAGGCTCCCTGGCCCAGCCCAAAAGCCCTGGCCCGGCCCGAGGGCCCTGGCCTGCTCCCCATCCTAGTCTGAGGGCCCTGGACCGCTCCCTGTCACAGCCGGAGGGCCCTGGCCTGCTCCCTGTCCCAACCCGAGGGCCCTGGTCTGCTCCCTGTCCCAGCCTGAGGGCCCTGGCCCACTCCATATCCCAGCCCAAGGGCCCTGGCCCACTCCCTGGCCCAACCTGAGGGCCCTGGCCCGCTCCCTGGCCCCGCCTGAGGGCCTTGGCCCGCTCCCTGGCCCAGCCTGAGGGCCCTGGCCCAGCCTGAGGGCCATGGCCCGCTCCCTGGCCCAGCCAGAGGGCCATTGCCCACTCTTTGACCACAACAGTCCAAAGCCTTGGTCCGCTCTTTAGCCCAGCCCAAAGTCCTTGCCCACTCTCTATCCCAGCCAGCCCAAAGCCCTGGCCTGCTCTCTAGACCAGCCCAAAGCCCTGGCCAACTCTCTAGCCCATCCCAGCCCAAAGCCCTGGCCCGCTCTCTAGCCCAGCCCAAAGCCCTGGTCTGCTCTCTAGCCCAATCCAAAACCCTGGCCCGCTCTCTAGCCCAACCCAGCCCAAAGTCCTGGCCCACACTCTAGCCAGCCCAAAGCCCTGGCCTGCTTTCTAGCCTAGCCCAGCCCAAAGCCCTGGTCTGCTCTCTAGTCCAGCCCAAGCCCTTGACTTAGATGGAGATGGGTTTTATTATAATATATATTGTTAACTTTATCTCATCTTTATTTTGAAGCTCGTCCTAACAAAATGTACATTACAAGCTCGCCTCTGGTCCCGCGGGCAGGAGAAAAGCTGACTCTGAGTTGCATTGTGGAAAAGTTTTATCCAAAGCCAATAGCGCTGAGCTGGGTGAAGAACAGAAGTGCACTGACCAACGTCACACAGTATGGCCCCTTTCCCTGTGATAATGAATATTACAGTGTTTGGAGCCAGGTCGAGTTTATACTGAGTGAGAAGGATGACGGAGCAATCTTCATCTGTCAGATCAGTCATAACAGCTTGGGAAGTCCAGAGGAGGTTTCATTTGAGATCAACCTAAAAGGTGAGATTCAGCTTGGTGGGGAGACATATAAAATTAAAATCCAGCCAAAATTTGTTGGAGTAAGGAAGTGTTAAAGCTAAACTCTGGGATAAACACATATTGTCCAAATACAAGTCGCTTGTGTATTATCTTAGTGTGCTTTGTGTATTTCTTTCAGATGTGTGCAGTAATCCAGTGTGAGACCTCCTGTAATAAAGACCAATCACTGCTGCTCTCTCTCCTTGTGCAGGGTGACTGGTCTTGTCTCTGCCCCCTCCTGTAGTTTTTTGCTGGGAGCTTTTAGTGGGTGGAGCCTGCTGGGTCCCTCCTATTGCAGTCTAACACTTCTACATAATTTTTTATGTGCATGCCTTGTTGGGGGAAATACTCCATACTAACGACACTGATTGCAATAAAAACCTGAGGTCAACAGTATGTCTAAGACCCTTTTTCACATGAGTAATCCGATCAGGTCTGCCAGTCAGGTTTTGTGGTGGACTTGATTGGATGGTCCATGTATCCCTATGGAACAGGGGATGTGAACAGACTTGTGTCCATTTACACCAACCTACCTCCAATCCAGTCCACTAAAAAATGGAAGAAGACCCGTCCTCCTCCATCTGATGGACAGCGGAGTCCGTTTACTCCGGACTGCCCATAGGGCAGAGTGGACATGGACCTGTCATCTGCCTGCTCTGAGCAAGAGGGAGCCCACACCGTGTGAAAGGGCCCTACGGATACTAGGTTTCATTATTCCTGTATTTGAGATGACATTCAACACTTTGGTTTTCATAGTTTCCCTCTCTCGCTATATATATATATATATATATATATATATAAATACAGTATCTCACAAAAGTGAGTACACCCCTCACATTTTTGTAAATATTTTATTCTATCTTTTCATGTGACAACACTGAAGAAATTACACTTTGCTACAATGTAAAGTAGTGAGTGTACAGCTTGTATAACAGTGTAAATTTGCTGTTCCCTCAAAATAACTCAACACACAGCCATTAATGTCTAAACCACTGGTAACAAAAGTTAGTACACCTCCTAAGTCAAAATGTCCAAATTGGGCCCAATTAGCCATTTTCCATCCCCGATGTCATGTGACTCATTAGCGTTACAAGGTCTCAGGTGTGAATGGGAAGCAGGTGTGTTAAATTTGGTGTTATCGCTCTCACTCTCTCATACTGGTCACTGGAAGTTCAGCATGGTACCTCATGGCAAAGAACTCTCTGAGGATCTGAAAAAAAGAATTGTTGCTCTGCAAAAAGATGGCCTAGGCTATAAGAAGATTGCCAAGACCCTGAAACTGAGCTGCAGCATGGTGACCAAGACCATACAGCAATTTAACAGGACAGGTTCCACTCAGAACAGGACTCACCATGGTCGACCAAAGAAGTTGAGTGCACGTGCTCAACATCATATCCAGAGGTTGGCTTTGGGAAATAGACGTAGGAGTGCTGCCAGCATTGCTGCAGAGGTTGAAGGGGTGGGGGGTCAGCCTATCAGTGCTCAGACCATATGCCACACACTGCATCAAATGGCTGTCATCCCAGAAGGAAGCCTCTTCTAAAGATGATGCACAAGAAAGCCCGCAAACAGTTTGCTAAAGACAAGCAGACTAAGGACATGGATTACTGGAACCATGTCCTGTGGTCTGATGAGACCAAGATAAACATATTTCGTTCAGATGGTGTCAAGTGTGTGTGGCGGCAACCAGGTGAGGAGTAAAAAGACAAGTGTGTCTTGCCTACAGTCAAGCATGGTGGTGGGAGTGTCATGGTCTGAGGCTGCATGAGTGCTGGTGGCACTGGGGAGCTACAGTTCATTGAGGGAACCATTAATGCCAACATGTACTGTGACATATTGAAGCAGAGCATGTTCCCCTCCCTTCAGAGAATGGGCCGCATGGCAGTATTCCAACATGATAACGACCCCAAACACACCTCCAAGACGACCACTGCCTTGCTAAAGAAGCTGAGGGTAAAGGTGATGGACTGGTCAAGGATGTCTCCAGACCTAAACCATATTGAGCATCTGTGGGGCATCCTTAAACGGAAGGTGGAGGAGCGCAAGGTCTCTAGCATCCACCAGCTCTGTGATGTCGTCATGGAGGAGTGGAAGAGGACTCCAGTGGCAACCTGTGAAGCTCTGGTGAACTCCATGCCCAAGGGTTAAGGCAGTGCTGGAAAATAATGGTGGCCACACAAAATATTGACACTTTGGGCCCAATTTGGACATTTTCACTTAGGGGTGTACTCACTTTTGTTGCCAGCAGTTTAGACATTAATGGCTGTGTGTTGAGTTATTTTGAGGGGACAGCAAATTTACACTGTTATACAAGCTGTACACTCACTACTTTACATTGTAGCAAAGTGTCATTTCTTCAGTGTTGTCACATGAAAAGGTAGAATAAAATATTTACAAAAATGTGAGGGGTGTACTGACTTTTGTGAGATATTGTGTATATACAACACATTTTTTTAATCTGACTTGCTATATTTTGCACTTATTTTTCGAATTGTCTGGGATTAGGTCTTTCATTTCTTTAAATAACTCACCAATGTAATACATGTGTTGCTATATTGCAGTGACCAACCTATCTCTCTTTACCATGTACGTGGCTTTGCTTGTTTCCTTAGGCCTGTTTAAACAATGAACTCTTTTGGATTAAAAATAAAATGTTCTGGTTCTTTCCCCCACTATATATTTATACTTTTAAGAATTTTTTTTTTTTTTTTTACAATTTTGTGACATCAGTTTTACTTTATGGGTAAAATGCAGAAAATTCTACAGGGCATTTTTGTTTGTATGCTAAGGCTCTGTTCACATATGGGCGATATGGAATCGTGGCGATTCTGCCTATATATCCACATTGTGCAATATGATTGGAAGATATAATGTGGTGTGATTTTGCTATGCGACAAAATGCATGAGAATAATGATGGCAAACAGCGAGTGTAAAATTACCTAGTTACATCGTTTGTGAGGTTGAAAAAAGACATCAGTCCATCCAGTTCAACCTATTATGTGTGTGTGTTTGCTGTTAACTGTACATTGTATACCCCTGTATGTTGTGGTCTTTAAGGTGCCTGTCTTTTGAAACTATCGACGCTCCCCGCTGACACCGCTGCCTGTGGAAGAGAATTCCACATCCTTACTGCTTACGTATTTTAAGGTTAAACCGTTTTTCCTCTAGTTTTAGTGAGTGGCCACGTGTCTTATTATTTCCTTTCTCTAAAAAGTTTGTTCCTTATGCTAGGGTCGCCAGTACAGTATTTGTACATGGATATATTATCCCCCCTCAAACGTCTCTTCTCCAGAGAGAATAAGTTCAGTGCTTGTAGTCTTTTCTCATAGCTGATGCCCTCCATTCCCCTAATTATTTTTGTTGCCCTTCTCTGGACTCTCTCCAGTTCCAGCACATCCTTCCTGAGGACCGGTGCCCAGAACTGGACAGCCTACTCCAGATGTGGCCGGACCAGAGTCTTGTAGAGTGGTAGAATAATTTCTTTATTTCTGGAGTGAATCCCCTTTTTTATACATCCCAGTATTCTGGTGGCTTTGCTTGCAGCGGTTTGGCATTGCATGCCACTGCCAAGCCTGTTGTCCACCAGTACCCCCAGGTCCTTTTCCATCTTAGATTCACCCAGAGGTTTCCCCCCTAGTGAGTAGCTTGCTTTCGTGTTTCTGACGCCTAAGTGCATTACTTTACATTTCTCAACATTAAACCTCATCTGCCATGTAGTTGCCCACCCCGTTATTTTGTTCAGGTCCGCTTGTAAGGTTTCCACATCCTGTATAGAAGATATTGGCATGCTTAGTTTAGTATCATCCGCAAATACTGAGATTTTGCTCGATATCCCCTCCTCTAGATCATTTATGAATAAATTAAACAGGATTGGTTCCAGGACAGAACCTTGGGGGACCCCACTTGCCACACCCGCCCAATCCGAGTACTCCCCATTAATCACCACCCTCTGGACTCTCCCCTGGAGCCAGTTCTCTATCCAGGTACTCACCCTATGGTCCATACCTACCTTCCTTAGTTTGTACAGTAAGCGTTTGTGGAGAACGGTGTCAAAGGCCTTTGCAAAGTCCAGTTACACCACATCCACAGGCTTTCCTTTATCTAGGTGGCAGCTCACTTCATCGTAGAAGGTTAATAGATTGGTTTGGCAAGAACGATTTTTCATGAATCCATGCTGATTACTACTAATAATACCGTTTTCATTACTAAAGTCTTGTATGTGGTCCCTTAACATCCCCTCCAAAATCTTGCAGACTATTGATGTTAGGCTTACCGGCCTATAGTTACCTGGGATATATTCTGGCCCTTTTTTAAATATTGGTACCACGTTGCCTTTTTTCCAGTCAGCTGGCACCATACCCGTCACTAGACTATCCTTAAAGATCAATAATAATGGTCTGGCAATCACCTGGCTGAGCTCTTTAAGAACCCAAGAAATTGTTCCTGGATCAGGGCCAAACTTAGGTCCCTGAGCTGCTTTGGAGTGATGAACATGCATAGGGTAGCCCATTGAAGTGAATGGGCTGCCCTATGCTTGACGTGTTGCATGTGTGAAGCACACTTTTTAAATCTCTAGCGGGAATCTGCTTTGATTAGGGCCTTATGCTACCTTGGAAAGCATGTAGCACATAACACTGCCCTGCCAGAACTCAGAAGGGAGCAGGCATCCAATTTCACTGATCCATAAGTGTCAATAAGAGAAGTAGGAGATGCCGCTCTACTTACCCAATGTTTGAGAGTTAGTGAATGGCCTCATCCAACGCTACTCAACCGGCCACTCCCACTGATGCATTTTTCCCAGGAGAGTGGAGCGAAATGTGTCAGTGGGCGACGTGGCTGGTGGAGTAGCGTTGGCTGAGGCCATTCACTGACACTTAAACATTGGGTCAGTAGATCTACGCCTTGTCCTCTTATGGGGCCTTATGCTGTCATGACATGGATTTAATCCAATCAGCCATGTAATCTGACATTAGTCTATCAAATGTCAGAGGAAGACCTTCCAAGGCAACACAGATGTTGAATTTGACACCATCAAACAATTCATTTAGTTCCAAGTGTGTTGGAAACTATACATTTTGCTTAAACTGTGAGATTTGCAATTAAAAACTGGTCAAATAGAATGTTTAAATTTGAACAGAACATACAAAGGGTTGGATTGGAACTTGTATAGCCAGGGTAAGTGAGTACATAAAGTGGAGAGTATTTGTGCAGACTGACCAATGTGCAAACATGACATAAACAATTAAAAAACATTTCTGCCCACAGGGATGCCTCCAGAAGTCCAGTACATATCAGCCGACCCTTCAGACCCTGGTGTTGGAGAGGAGACCCGACTCAGCTGTATGCTTCAGAACTTCTTCCCCATGGAAATAGAGATGGTCTGGTTCAAGAATGAAGTTCAGCAGGACTTGGGGGTCTACAACTCTCCCTGTGTGCAAAGCTCCCGAGGTCTATACTCGATGTGCACTATGTTTAAGTTTATTGCTCAGGCCGACGATCACGAGAGTGTTTTCACATGTCGGGTGCAGCATGTGGCTCTGAAATCCTACCAAGAAAGAACTTACACACTGAGTCTGGCTGGCTTTTCTGATTTGTCATCGTCTGCCAACAGAATTTAATAAAGTTTGTATCTTTTGTTTACGTTTTTTTTAAACTTATATACATAACTAAGATAAGGTGACCAGATTTTTAAAATTAAATCCGGGGACATATTTTTTTTATTGGCAATTGACACAATTTGTTTGTAAAGAGGAGAGTTAGGGAAAGCACTGTACAGAGGAGAGTCAGGGACGGCCCTTTACAGAGGAGAGTTAGAGACCGCACTTTGCAGAGGGACCTTTATGTGGCAGTGCAGCTTCACATATATTTGCAAATGTATCCAACATAAACCCAATACACATTGCTGAAACATTTTAGACTTTTGATATGTTGCTGGCTGGCTGCCCATGTGCACCTTACTTTAAGCCGGCCATGGTTGGAGACTAGTACTTTTTTTTCAGGCGTGGGTTGGACCAGCTGGGAGGGTGGAGGCTGGTATTTTTTTCAGATGTGCATTGGACCGGCTATGAGGGGAGGTTGGAGGCCGATATTTTTTTCAAGCATGTGTTGCACCGGCTAAGAGGGGAGGTTGTTGGTCGGTATTTTTTTTTCAAGCATGTGTTGGACTGGCTATGAGGGGAGGTTGGAGCCCAGTATTTTTTTCAGGTATGCATTGGACTGGCTTTGAGGGAGGTAGAAAGCCAGTACTTTTTTCTCAGGCGTGTGTTGGACTAGCTATAAGGAGATAAGATTCAGAGTCTAACACACGTCTGAAAAAAAAAAACAGTGTTAGATTTGTCCGCTGCAATGTCGCAGTCCTGCTAAAAATTGCTGCTTGCCACCATTACTAGTAAGAACAATAAAAAAATTAAAATTCCATAAATATATCCCATAGTTTGTAGACGCTATAAGTTTTGCGCAAACCACCAATCAATTTATTGGTATTTTTTTACCACAAATTTTTAGCAGAATACATATTGGCCTAAATATTGGCAGAAAGTAAAAAAAATGAGTTTCTTTTTTTGTTTATAGCGCAAAAAATAAAAACCACAGAGGTGATCAAATACCACCAAAAGAAAGCTCTATTTGTGTGTGTGTGGGGGGGGGGGGGGGGAGGACATCAATTTTATTTAGCTACAACGTCGCACAACCGCGCAATTGTCAGTTAAAGTAACACAGTGCCATATTGCAAAAAATGGCCTGGTCATGAAGGGGGACGTAGATCTTCCGTGATTGAAGATGTTATTTAAGCCAAAGAGTGCAAGATAGGTCACACTTCTGCAGAGAAACCAATCAGCTTCCAGGTTTTATTATCAAACTTTGATTAACTAAGCTGAGGATAGAAGCTGATTGGTTTCTCTGCAGAAGTGTGACTGATTTATCCCTCTCTAGAATTAGTAAATAGACCCCTTAGTGTCCAAATATCCACTGAAGTATCGCAGTCCCGCTATAAGTCGCTGATTGCCGTCATTACTAGTATAAAAATAAATAAAAAGTCCATAAATCTTTCCCCTAGTTTGTACACGCGATAACTTTTGCACAAACCATCAATATACACTATGGGTCCTTTCACACGGAGCGGACCATTTTTTGATCCGCTCCGGCACTTTTTTTTTTTTTTAACGGACACGGATGACACTTGTGTCATCCGGTCCGTTTATCATCCCATTCGTTTGCGGATGATAAACGGAGATAATGCATGTCAATGGGACTGCGGATGTCAGCGGATGACACCGCTGACATCCGTTTTTGCGTCTGTTCCGTTTTTTTTAAATGGAAGAAAAATAGGGTTCTCTTCCGTTCCAAAAAACTGAACTGATAGGAAAGGACGCAAATCGGATGTCAGCGGATGGTCAGCCGCAATCCCATTGACATGCATTATGTCAGTTTTTCGTCCGCAAAAAAATGGGATGAAAAACGGACATACGGACCGCCTGTGCGAAAGGACCCTTATTAGGATTTTTTTTGTTACCAGAAATATATAGCAGAATACAAATTGGACAAAACTGATGAAAAAATTTTATTTTTCTTTTTCATTGGGAATGTTATATAGCAGAAAGTAAAAATATATATATATTTTTTTTTTTCAGAATTCTTTCTATTTTTATGCTTATAGCACAAAAAATAAAATCGAAGAGGTGATCAAAATACCACCAAAAGAAAGCTCTATTTGTAGGAAAAAAAAGGCATTAATTTGGGTGCAGCGTCGCACGACCGCGCAATTGTCAGTTAAAGTAACGCAGTGCCGTATCTCAAAAAATGGCCTGGTCATTAAAGCGGAGTTCTGGCCTCGGAGATTAAATTTAGATAAAAATATCCCTGGGACAGTCAGGGCTAGTACATTCCACATTGGATAGCCTCTGAACTGTCCCAGGTCGCACTTACCTTTTAGAAGAAATACTTACCTTGAAAATTTCTTCCCCAGCGCTGCCATGTCGGGTGTGGGCAGCTGAAGCCAGGGCGTCCTCTTCGTCCCAGAATGCCCTGCACCGGCCCCGCTCGTCACTTCCGGCGCAGGCGTGTCATCCCTGCACAGCTTCTGGGCATGCCCAGAAGCTGTTTAGCAGGGAATGACGCGCCTGCGCCGGAAGTGACGAGAGGGGCCGGTGCAGGCGCATTGACTCCTGGAAGTGATGACGTTCAGCTCCCAGGAGTCATCGCAAGCAGGAAGAGACGGCGTGGCCACAGCCGAGGAGGGAGGAAGTAGAAGGAAGGTAAGTATACTTTCTTAAAGAAAAAAAATTCGGGGTTATCCATTTGTTTTTTTAGGACATTTACAGCAAGCGGATGGGCCAAAGTTGTTTTTGAGCCTGGAACTCCGCTTTAAGGGAGTAAATCCTTCTAATACAGAAGTGGTTAATGATATATGCAGAACTGTCACCATCTAGTGGGAGAAAAGAAGAATTACAGCCAAATAAAACTCAAATGTACCTGAGCACCCCAACATTATTATTATAATACAGGTTTATATAGCGCCAACAGTTTGCGCAGTGCTTTACAATTTGAGGGAAGACAATACAGTTACAATACAATTCAATACAGGTGGAATTAGAAGGCCCTGCTCGTTAGAGCTTACAATCTAGAAGGGAGAGTCAAGTGAAACAAAAGGCAATAACAGTGGGGGAAGAGCTGATGGAGAAAATGGAAGTATAGTTGTTAGGTGTGGGTCGGATAGGCTTCTCTGAAGAGAAGGGTTTTCAGAGATCGCCTAAAAGCTAATAGAGTAGGAGATAAATCGGACAGATTGGGGTAAGGAGTTTCATAGGATTGGAGAGGCTCTGGAAAAGTCCTGGAGGCGGGCATGGGAGGAGGTGACGAGGGAGCTAGAAAGCCGGAGGTTTTGAGAGGAACGAAGAGAGCGATTAGGTTGGTATTTTGAGACGAGACTGGTGATGTAGCTGGGGGCTAAGCTGTGGATGGCTTTGTAAGATGTTGTTAGTGTTTTGAATTTACTTTGTTGGGTGTGCGTAAGCCAATGGAGGGATTGGCAGAGAGGAGCAGCGGACACTGAGCGATTGGTAAGGTGGATGAGTCTGGCGGCAGCATTCATGATGGATTGAAGGGAGGATCGCCTATGTAGAGGTAAGCCAATGAGAAGGGAATTGCAGTAGTCGAGGCGCGAGATGACCAGGGAGTGAACAAGGAGCTTTGTTGTGTCTTTGGTTAGAAAGGAGCGTATTTTGGAGATGTTGCGGTGGTTGAGGCGGCAAGATTTGGACAGCAATTGGATGTGGGGCTTGAAGGAGAGTTCAGAGTCCAGAACAACACCTAGGACCTTGGCATGCGGGGATGGGCTGATAGTAGTGCCATCGATATTGACAAAGAGATCGGGGGAAGGGGCACGTGGTGGAGGAAAAATTATAAGCTGGGTTTCGGATGGTTTGAGTTTGAGGAAGTGGTGTGACATCCAGACTGATATATCTGATAGTAAATTAGTGATACGTGAGGAGACTGAGGGAGAGAGATGAGGGGTGGATAAATAGATTTGGGTATCGTCAGCGTAGAGATGGTATTGGAAGCCGCGGGAGGCAATCAGCTGACCCAGAGAGGAGGTGTAGATTGAAAATAGGAGAGGTCCAAGAACAGAGCCTTGGGGGACCCCAACAGAAAAAGGAAGAGGAGAGGAGGAAGTAGAATTGTAAGTAAAGCTAAAGGTGCGGTTGGATAAGTAGGAAGATAGCCAGTGAAGAGTACAGTCACGGAGACCAAAGGCGTGGAGTTTTTTTGAGGAGGAGGGGATGGTCAACCGTATCAAAGGCAGCAGAAAGGTCCAGGAGTAGGAGTACAGAATAGTCCATCAATTTAATAATGATTACTACGCTATTATTGATAGAGCCAGGGAGGCAGGAACTATTACCATCGAAATGTGGGAATACATGAGGACAGCACATCCCCGTATCCCCACATTCTACTGCCTACCCAAAATTCACAAGGATCCAAAAAATCCACCGGGCCGTCCCATTGTTTCAGGTAATGGAAGCATCACTGAAACAGCCAGTCGTGTAGTGGATGCCCACCTGAGACCCCATGTTACAAGTCTGGCGTCTTACACGAAAGATACTATTCATATGCTCACAATTTTGGAGAATGTAACTATACCGAAAGACGCCATCCTTGTAACAATAGACGCAGAATGTTTATATAACTCAATACCTCATGATAAGGGCCTGTTCGCCATAAAAAACATCTTACAACAAAGAGGTTTACATGAACAGAGTTATAATATGTTTAACTTAGACATTTTGGAGTTCATACTTCAACATAATGTTTTTTCCTTCCAAGGCTCCCACTACCTCCAGGTGCAGGGAGTGGCGATGGGGACATGCTGTGCCCCATCGTACGCTAACCTGTACCTGGGGGAGTGGGAGCAAAAAGTTATCACCAGTGAAGACTCGTCGATGTACTCCTGCCACTTCCTCATGTGGCAGAGGTACATCGACGACATCTTCCTGGTGTGGGATGGCCCGGTGGAACTCCTGGAGGAATGCCTCCAGAAGCTTAACCAGAATAACATGAATCTATTTTTCACAATGAAATATGATTTAAACTTAATCGACTTTTTAGATATTACCATCACAAAAAATAGTGATGGACAATTATCAACAACTCTTTTCAGAAAAACCACAGCAGGGAATACACTGATGCATGCAGGAAGTTTCCATCCAGAACCCCTAAAAAAATCCATCCCCTATTCCCAATACTTAAGAATCAAACAAAATTGTTCATCAGAAAGCGACTTCAGGATTAAAGCGAATGATTTAACAGATAGATTATTAGAAAGAGGGTACTCCAAAACTTGCCTTAGAAAAAATTACAACAGAGTGATAGTCCTCAAGAGACAGGACTTACTGTTCAAAACTCAGAAACAGAAAGAATTACCAACCAAAAATCCCCCTAGGGTTATCTTAAATTATTCTACGGAACATGAAAGTATCCATAAGATACTTAAAAAACATTTGGAAATACTTAAAGAGGATCCAATCCTCAAGCAAATTGTTACCCCCTCTCTAGCTATTACCTACTGTAGGGCGACCTCGATGAAAGATAATTTGGTACAGAGTGAATATAGGGGTTCAAATAGAGATGACCCCTGCCGCGATAGGGGCACATTCCCCTGCGGAAACTGTGATCAATGTAAGGTAATAGTAAAATGTAAAACAACTATATTACCCAATGGGGAAACATTCTACCCTAAACATTTCGTAAATTGCAAAACCCGGGGGGTTGTGTATTTAATGCGCTGTGAATGCAGCGCATTTTACATCGGTAAAACAAAACAAGAACTAGGCAAACGCATCAATAAGCATATGCAAAGTTTGAATATTGGGGACCTCTATCTACCCTTGGGCAGACATATGGCGATCGCCCATAAATACAGAACCCCCAGGGTGACCTTCTACGCTCTGGAACGAGTGCACGTCCCGGCCAGGGGGGGTGATTGGAACAAGCAGCTACTCCACCGTGAAATGCATTGGATTGCTAGGCTTTTCTTCGGGGAAAACCGATTAAAATCTTCTATCCTTCTATAAATGAATGATTTAATCCAGAAATGTGGATATTCATTTCTTTGACCAAGGTCCGTGGCCTTTATTGGGTATAGGGCTATTAAGTAAAATAACATTTAACTGGGGGTATTCCTGAAAATTTAGGGACAAATGAGTATCCCTTTCAATGGACGGGACAATCTTGGGCATTAATTGCCCTCTAGGGGAGTGGGTAACTAGGTACATCTAGACCCACCTGGTCTTTTTTCCCCCTCTTCCCACCCTTCGCCCCAGAGTCTGGGCTCTGGAAACTTATTCTTCCCATCTGATTGAAAAAATATGAGTATTCATTGAAATGTAATTATATTACATCTCATTATGGGTTTATTAACATTATTATAATGATTGTATAAAGAAGTTTAAGCAGAATTGTATTATTATTAGAGAATATTTTGTAAATGCATTCTGCGACGTATCTTCTCCCCTTTCTAAAGGAGATAAAGGTGTGGACTCCAATCAAGCCCTTCGTATTTTTCAGATCATTGATTACCAGTGCAGACCCTCGGGGGGGGGGGGATGCCACTAGATCCACCAGGGATGCCCACTATGACCCCAGGGATGCCCACTATGGCCACCAGGGATGGCAATCAGGGCTCAGGGAGCCCCCCATTGCCCTCCCCATCAGTGATGCCCACCAGTGTCCTCCCTATCAGTGCTGCCCACAAGTGCCCATCATTGCCATCCTTTAGTGTCGCCCACCAGTGCCGCCTATCAGTGCCCATTAGTGCCGCCCGTCAGTGCTGCCCATCAGTGCCCACCAGTGCTGCCTATCAGTGCCCGTCAGTGCCACCTATCAGTGTCCATCAATGCCGCCTATCAGTGCCCACCAATGCTGCATATCTGTGCTGCCTATCAGTGCCACATATCAGTGCCTATCAGTGCCACCCTATCAGTGCCTCCTCATCAGTGCCTGTCAGTGCTCATCAGTGCAGGAAAAAACGTATTTATTTACAAAATTGTATAACATAAACAAAAAAACTTTTTTTTTTTTTCCAAACTTTTCGGTCTTTTTTTATTTGTTTAGCAAAAAGTAAAAATTGCACAGGTGATCAAATACCACCAAAAGAAAGCTCTATTTGTGGGGGGAAAATGACATAAATTTGGTGTAGATACAGTGTTGCATGACCGCGCAATTGTCATTCAAAATGCAACAGCGCTAAAAGGGGAAAATTGGCCTGGGCAGGAAGGGAGGGAAGTGCCCTGTATTAAAGTGGTTAACTTCCACTGTTCCTGATGACTGCCATTTCTTAATTACATTCCGAACAGAGGATATTGACATCTGAAAACGCTTTGCTATCTTCTTATAGCCTTCTCCAGCTTTGTGAGCGTCAACTATTTTCAGTTTTCTAGACAACTGCTTAGAAGATCCCATGGTGCTGATTGTTGGGGTAAGGTCAGATGAGTCTGGGCATTTAAAACCTTTGAGATTCACATCACCTGGTCTTCCCAGACGATTATTGAGAACAATCCATGACACTAGCAGGTCTCAGCCTTGCAAAGGGGGCAGTGCATGCTATAAATTCTGCAGGGTGCCCAAACTTTTGCAGACACAATTTTTTTGTTTTATGTAATTTTGAAAGTGTAAATGATGGAAATAAAATCGAACTTTTGTTGACATATTATAAGAATGTCTAATCTGTAATTTGATGACTTTTGGAGATTTTTCCATCTTTCATTGGCTTCTTTATGCACATTAATACAAATTTTTACCTGGGGTGCCCAAACTTTTGATCACCACTGTATACTTGTAGAATATTCATAATATACATTTTATGAATACTGTTTACATGTACGTACATAATAACATTAACAAAGGCTAATAGTAGAGAGAAAAAAGAATGCAATAAAGAAAAAAAAACAGTGTTAAATTCTATAGAGTTTAATTAAGAAGAGATGAGAGAAGCGGGCTCTAACTTCCAGCACTCCCGTCTTCTACCTCTACAAGGATTACAACCCCAAATATATCCTACATGAGGCTCTGAAGGGACAGTAGTTCCCAGCATGCCTTTGATGTACTACAACACCCAGCAAAACCTACCCAAGACTCTGCAGAGACTACAACTCCCAGAATGCTCTCTGTAAGCCTCTGTAGGGACTACATCACCTAGCATGCTCTTTCTAACTTTCTGTTGAGATTACTGCGTCCAGAAGGCCCCAGCTATATCTCTGGAGGGACTACTATTCTCAGCATGTCCCGAGACACAGGAGGGATACAACTCTCAGCATGCACTTCCTAATTCTCTGGAGGGACTACAACTCCCAGCATGCCCTGTCTAGGACCCTGGAGAGGCTACAACTCTGTGTGTGTTCTTTCAAATGCTCTGAAGGACGGCACTCACCACGCTCAAGATGAGACTGAAGAAAACTACAACTCACAGCACACCCTACCTAAAACTTTAAAGGCACTATAACTTCCAGCATCCTGTAAGTGTCTGGAAAAATTACTACCCCCAGCATGCCCTTCTTATGACTCAAGAGGGACTACAAGTCCAAGCTTGTTCTTCCTAAGACTCTGGAGGGACTGCCTCTTCCATCATGTCTTAGCTAACATTTGGAAAGACTACAGCTTCAAGAATACCCTTCCTAAGATCCTAGAAGGAGTACAACTCCCAGCATGAACTTTCGATAACTCTGGAGGGACTTCACCTCCGAGTATGCCCTAGCTAAGTCTGTGGTATGAATATGAATCCCGGCATGCCCTACATAAAACACTGGAGGAACTGCAACTCCCAGCATGCCCTTCTTTAGACCTAGGAGGGACTACAATTCACAGCATGAACTTTGTAACTCTGGAGGGACCACAACTCCAAGCATGCTCTTCCTATAACTCTGGAAGGATTACAACTCCCAGCAGGCCCTTTCTAAGCCTATGAACGGACTACAACTCCCAGCATGCCCTGAGACTTTAAAGAAACTAAAACTTCCAGAAAGTTCTTAGACTGGGGGACTACAACTTCCAGCATGCCTTAAATCTGGGGGGGGGGGGACTACATCACCCAGCATGCCCACTTTTGACTCCAGAAAGATTACAACTCCCAACATGACCTTCCTGGAGGAAGTACAACTCTCAGTATGTTCTTTATAAGCCTATGGAAGGACTACAACTCCCACCACACCCTTCCTAACACTCTGGAAGGGCTATAACTTCAAGCATGCCTTTTCTAAACCCCTGGAAGGACTACAACTCCCACCATGCCCTTCCTAAGACTATAGAATGACTATAACTTCCAGCAAGCCTTTCCTAAACCTCTGGAGGGACTACAACTCATAGTCTGTTGATTTTAAGCATATGGAAGGACAACTCCCAGCAGGTTCTTTCTAGGCCTATGAAAGGACTAAAACTCCCAGCATGCCCTAAGACTTTGAAGTAACTAAAACTCAGAGCAAGTTCTTAGAATGGGGGGGAGGGGGACTACAACACCCAGCATGCCTTTCTTAAATCTCTGGGGGGGGATACCACACCCAGCATGCGCACCTATGACTCCAGAAGGATTACAACTCCCAGTCCCAACATGACCATCCTAAAGTTCTGGAGAAAGTAAAACTCTCAGCATGTTCTTTATAAGCCTATGGAAGGACTACAACTCCCACCATGTCCTTCTTAACACTCTAGAAGGACTATACCTCCAAGCTTGCCTTTTCTAAACCTCTGGAAGGACTACAACTCCCACCATGCCTTTCCTAACACTATGGAATGACTATAACTTCCAGCAAGCCTTTCCTAAACCTCTGGAGGGACTACAACTCACACCATGCCCTTCCTAACACTCTGGAATGACTAGAACTTCCAGCAAGGCTTTCTTAAATCTCTGGGGGGACTACCACTCCCAGTGTGTTCATTTTAAACCTCTGGGAGGACTACAACTTCCACCATGCCCTTCCTAACACTCTAGAAGGGCTATAACTCCAAGCTTGCCATTCTCTAAACCTCTGGAAGGACTACAACTCCCACCATGCCCTTCCTAACACTGTAGAAGGACTATAACCCAAAGCATACCTTTTCTAAACTTCTGGAAGGACTACAACTCCCACTATGCCCTTCCTAACACTCTAGAAGGGCTATAACTTCAAGCTTGCCATTCTCTAAACCTCTGGAAGGACTACAACTCCCACCATGCCCTTCCTAACACTCTAGAAGGACTATAACCCAAAGCATGCATTTTCTAAACCTCTGGTAAGACTACAACTCCCACCATGCCCTTCCTAACACTCTAGAAGGGCTATAACTTCCAGCAAGCCTTTCCTAAACCTCTGGGGGGACTACCACTCCCAGTGTGTTCATGTTAAGCCTATGGAAGGACTACAACTCCCAGCATGCTTTTTCTAAGCCTTTGGAAAGACATCAACTCCCAGCAAGCCCTTCTAGAAGGATTGCACATGGTGTCAGCCCCTTCCTCTCCCGGTCACATCTAATTCCCCTTATGATATTCCTCTCAGAGTCAACACAACAAGGAGACAGCTGCACGCTACTGCGCATGCTCCGAGCTCGCTCCCGGGTCCCCTCCCACTGCCCTGATCCACGTGACCCACTCTGACGTCCCGCCCACCTGTGAAAGGAAGTAGAGAGGACTTCCGGGTGGTGGGCGAAGATCTGCTTCCCCCGAGTGTGTACATGAGAGTAGATCGGTATGTATGGGGGACACCCAGGGGAATGAGTGTATGGGGGACACCGAGGGGGCTCTGATCATTACCGGGTACAGCTCCCACCTCATAGACCATCAGGGGGTCCTGACACCCTCCATGGTGGGGGTGGGGCTGTACTGTAGATATATATACATACACACACACACTGTATTGGGGGAGGGGGTGTAGGGTTCTCACCTCATCTCTTTAATCCAGGACACATATTAACCACTTCTGGACCGGAAGATTTACCCCCCTTAATGACCAGGCCAATTTTTTGTGAAGTCGCCACAGTGTTATTTTCACGGACAATTGTGCGGTCGTGCGACGCTGTACCCAAATAAAATTGATGTCCTTTTTTTCCCCACAAACAGAGATTTATTTTGGTGGTATTTGATCACCTGTGTGATTTTTATTTTTTGCGCTATAAACAAAAAAAACAGCGACAAAAAAAAAAAACAATATTTTTTCACATTCTGCTATATAACATTCTCAAAAAAAAAAAAATTTAAAAATCAAATTTTTTTTTTCTGCTACATATTTTTGGTGAAAAAAAAATAAATAAATAAAAAAAATCGCAATAAATGTATTTTGATTGGTTTGCGCAAAAGTTATTGCGTCTACAAACTACGGGAAAGATTTATGTCATTTTTTATTTATTTTTTTTTTTACTAGTAATGGCGGCGATCTGCGATTTTTAGCGGGACTGCGACATTGCGGCGGACAGATCGGACCCCTAACTGACATTTTTTACACTTTTGGGGTTACCAGTGACATTACTACAGTAATCAGTGCTATACATATGCACTGTTACTGTACTAATGACACTGGCAGGGAAGGGGTTAACTCAGGGGTGATCAATGGGTTAAGTGTGAGCCTAGGGGAGTGTTTCTAACTGTGGGAGGAGTGGCTTGTGAAATGAGCATAGAGACCTGTGTTCCTATATAGAAGGATCACAGGCGCTCTGTGATCATTCCAGAGAGAAGAACGGTCAGATGTGTTTACAACAGCCGACCGTTCTTCATCTCTCAGCGGGGAGCGATCGCGGGTGTCAGGCAGCAATTGCAGCCGCCGGTCCCATGGATCGGCTTCCCCGATTCCTAATGGGGGCGGGGCCCCAAGGAGCGCTTCTGCGAACCGATGTACCCATATGTCGATTCACGCAGCCGAGCCAGCCTGCTGCAGTATATCTGCGGTAGGCGGTCAGCAAGTGGTTAACCACTTCTGGTTTGGAAGATTTACCCCCCCCTTAATGACCAGGCCATTTTTTTTGCGATTCGGCACTGCGTTCCTTTAACGGACAATTGTGCGGTCGTGCGACGCTGTACCCAAATAAAATTGATGTCCTTTTTTTTCCACAAATAGAGATTTCTTTTGGTGGTATTTGATCACCACTGCGATTTTTACTTTTATTTATTTATTTATTTTTGCGCTATAAACAAAAAAAAGAGCAACAATTCTGGAAAAAAAAAACAATATTTTTCACTTTCTGCGATATAACATTCCCAATCAAAAAAAAATGTAATTTTTTCATAATTTTAGGGCAATTTGTATTCTGCTACATATTTTTGGTAAAAAAAAAAAAAAATCACAATAAGCGTATTTTGATTGGTTTGCGCAAAAGGTATTGCGTCTACAAGCTAGAGGAAAGCGTAATTTTTATTTATTTTTTACTAGTAATGGCGGCGATCTGCAATTTTTTTTTTTTTTTTGCGACATTGCGGCGGACAGATCGGACCCTTGACTGACATTTTTGACACTTTTGGGGTTACCAGTGACATTACTGCAGTAATTAGTGCTATACATATGCACTGTTACTGTAAAAATGACACTGGCAGGGAAGGGGTTAACTTTATTGGAGAGGGAGGGGTTAAATGTGTCCCTAGGGGTGTGCTTCTAACTGTGATTGGATGTGGCTTTTCATGTAACAGCAGAGACATACGATCCTACATAGCAGCACTGTATGATCTCTGCTGTTACACAGGGGAGAATGACAGGCGGCTTTGTTTACATTTGCAATGTTACTGTAATAATGACACTGGCAGGGAAGGGGTTAACACCAGGGGCGATCAAAGGGTTAAATGTGGCCCTAGGGGGTGCTTTCTAACTGGGGGGGTGGGCAGGATCCCTGTGTTCATAACTGACAGAACAGCGGTCTGCTGTGTTTACAGCGACAGGCCGCTGTTCTGTCTCCACAGGGGGCGATCGTGGGTGCCCGGCGGCAATTGTGGCCATGGGACCCGCAGATCAGCTTCCCTTGTGGCGAATGGGCACGCGCTCCCACTCGCGGTCCTGCTGCGTCATTTCGCGGGACAGAGCCAACCTGCCGCAGTATGTGCACTGCTGGTGGTCAGCAAGTGGCTAATTACACAGAAACCCTAAACATTTTATTTATATATATATATATTTTCCTAAGTCTCTGCTTTTTTTTATAATAAATCTGCGTTTGGAAGACCGCTGCGCAAATACAGTGTGAAAAGAAAAAGTGTCTCTGCTAAAAAAAAAAAAAAAAAAAAAATATTTTTATATATATATATATATATATATATATATATATTTTTTAGCAGACACTTTTTGTTTTAAAAAAAAAATTTTTTTTATATTATTTATATATATATATATATATATATATACATACACATTTTTTTTTTTTTTAGCAGAGACACTTTTTGTTTAAAAAAAAAAAAATTATTTTTATATTTTATTTTTTTTATATATATATATATATATATATATATATATATATATATATATAATTTTTTTTTTTTTTTTTTTTTTTAGCAGAGACCCTTTTTCTTATCACACCGTATTTGCGCAGCGGTCTTCCAAACGCAATTTTTTAGGGAAAAATTAACTTTTTTGAATTAAGAAAACATTAAAGTTTACCCAATTTTTTTTTTCTATAATGGGAAAGATGATGTTACGCCGAGTAAATGGATACCCAACATGTCAATGCTTCAAAAATTGCGCACGCTCGCGGAATGGTGACAAATATTGGTACTTAAAAATCCCCATAGGCAACACTTTAAAAATTTCTACAGGTTACCAGCTTAGAGTTAGAGAGGAGCTCTAGGGATAGAATTATTGCTCTCGCTCTAACGATCGCGGCGATACCTCACATGTGTGGTTTGAACACCCTTTACATATGTGGGCGGGACTTGCGTATGCGGTCGCTTCTACGCGCGAGCTAACGGGGACAGGACGCTTTAATTTTATTTTTTTTCCTATTTATTTTATTTTTGATTTTTACACCGTTTTTAAAAAAAAAAAAAAATGTTTTGATCATTTTTATTCCTATTACAAGGAATGTAAACATTTCTTGTAATAGAAATAGCCATGACAGGTCCTCTTTATTGTGAGATCTGGGGTCAAAAAGAGCTCACATCTACACTAAAAAATTAAAATTTCATGATGGAAAAAAAATGGGCTCTTTAAATGCGTTGCTAGGAGACGACGTTTGACGTCGCTCCGGTCCTCCAAGGCCATAGAGTGGAATGGGGGGGGGGGGGGCATCTTGCCCTCTCTCAGCTTCCTGCCTGTGAGGAGGGCGGACCGGGTCGTCTTCCCCGCTACCGGAGGGTCCTGTAGGCGAGGAAAACGACAGGGAAGCGGCAGGGGGAGTGGCACCTCTCCCGCCGCCCATAGAGGTGAGAATCCGCCGCTGGGACCACCCTTATGTTAAAGCGGACCGCCCACCGTTTAAAAAGATACCAGGGTCATGGCAGCTATCTGCTATCTGCTGCCATAATCCCGGTATTTAACGTCAAAGTTCTGACGTAGAACTGCGGCGG
Source organism: Pelophylax lessonae (assembly GCF_965119305.1). Classification (NCBI taxonomy): domain Eukaryota; kingdom Metazoa; phylum Chordata; class Amphibia; order Anura; family Ranidae; genus Pelophylax; species Pelophylax lessonae. Next base: position 227,572,653 of record NC_138778.1, on the reverse strand, counting down.
GCGGTCTGGAAGTGGTTAAAGGGATGAGGTGGCAACCCTAGGGGGGGGATGTCAATGTCTACCGTTGCCGTGGTTTCCGTATCTTGCTGACATTGTTTTCCTGGTGACAGGCGGAGGTGATGGAGGAGTCCGGAGAAGGGGTCCCGGTCGAGGAGACGGAGGTCCTAGGTATGACGGATTCGGACCAAAGAGAGGCTGAGCTGGCCTTGCATGTCTTCAAGATGCTGGATGGGAACGAGGCCTTCAGCAACGTGTCCGAGTACCACATGGTGCCGGTCCAGGCGCCCGACGGCTCCATCATCGGGGTCCAGGTGACCGGCGTGCAGAGGGGGGAGCATGGTGATGCCAGTCTCCTGCCCACCCAGCTCATCGAGTTCCACAGCGCGGGGGAAGCCGAGCAGCCGCTGCCCGAGGAGAGCGTGATCATGGCCGACCCCCCAACGTATGACCCCGCCGAGGCTGCGCAGGTAGGAAAGCACATCCGTTTTTATCACTGTCGGCTCGTTCTCACTAGTGGTTGGTGGGGGGGGGGGATTAAAACCCTGTGGTTGAGCTGCACTTTTACCACCCCCTAACCGCTAACTCCCCCTCCCTTTAGCGGAGTGTGTTCACGCAACTGCAATGCTTTGCTTCATGGCAACGCACGCCTGAAAACGTTTATTGCAATACACATGTTACATATCGCAGCACACACCGGAATGAGAGCAATAATTCTAGCACCAGACCCCCTCCGTAACGCTAAACTGATGACCTGTAGGGGGATTTTAAAGCATCACCTATGGAGAATATAGGGTACTGAAGTTTGGCGCCATTTTACAAATTTAAGGGTTGACATGTTGGGTATCTATTTACTCGGCGCAACCTCGTCTTTTATATTTTACTAAAGAAATCGGGTAACTTATTGCCTTTTTGTGCCCCTAAAATTAACTTTTAATGTATGTAAAGAATCATTTTGGGTCTGAAGATTACAGAAAACCCCCAAAACATTATATTTTTTCTGAAAGCAGACACCCTAGAGAAAAAAATTGGGGTAGTTCCGATTTTTTTTTATGTCAGATGATATTATCGTAAAGGTTCAGTAAAAAAACATACAAAAGAAGGAGAAAGGCCGGTGCAATGGACGTCGGTTAAAACATATTTTATTTAACAGTCAAATAAAACCCAACGTGTTTCGGCCATCAGGCCTTAATCATGGCTCAAATCAAGAGCCATGATTAAGGCCTGATGGCCGAAACTCGTTGGCTTTTTATTTGATTGTTCATATGCTAAAATAAAAGCTGTTTTATCCGACGTCCATAGCATCAGTCTTTATCCTTTTTTGTATGTTTTTTTACTGAACCTTTACGATGCCACCCCTTGGGTAGTGAACAAGCACGCTGTGAGCCTTGTGAAACATGTCTACCATCCAGTTTGCTGTACCTTGCATCCTTGTTCAATAACCACTTGCCGACTGCCTAACGTCTATCTACGTCGGCAGTCAGCCCCTCACAGGCAAAGTGACGTAGATCTACGTCGCCGGCCTGTGAGGCTCTAGGGAGCGAGTGCGCACCGCCGGAGGCGCGCTCGCTCACGGAGCCCCCCGCCCCTGTGAGCGGCGGACCCGATTTCCGCCGCTCACTCGTGATCGTCGGTTACACCGGGAGAAAGGCAGGCGGCTAATGTAAACAAAGCCGCCTGTCATTCTCCCCTGTGTAACAGCAGAGATCATACGGTCCTGCTATGTAGGACCGTAGATCTCTGCTGTTACACCTCAAACCACATCCAATCATAGTTAGAATCACACCCCTAGGGACACACTTAACCACTCCTTCTCAAATAAAGTTAACCCCTTCCCTGCCAGTGTCATTTTTACAGTAAAAGTGCATATGTATAGCACTGATTACTGTAGAAATGTCACTGGTACCCCCAAAAGTGTCAAAAATGTCAGTCAAGGGTCCGATCTGTCCGCCGCAATGTCGCAGTACCGCAAAAAAAATCGCAGATCGCCGCCATTACTCGTTTAAAAAAAAAAAACAATAAAAATGACATACATCTTTCCCTTAGTTAGTAAACGCAATAACTTTTGCGCAAACCAATCAAAATACGCTTATTGTGATTTTTTTTATTTTTTTTTTTTTACCAAAAATATGTAGCAGAAAACAAATTGGCCTAAAATGTTAAAAAATTTTGAGTTTTACATTTTTTGGGGGGGAATTTCATATAAAAAAAATGGGAAAAATATTGTTATGTTTTCAAAATTGTCACTCATTTTTTGTTTATAGCACAAAAAGTTAAAAATCGCACAGGAGATCAAATACCACCAAAAGAAAGCTCTGTTTGTGGGGAAAAAAAGGACATCAATTTTATTTGGGTACAGCGTTGCACGACCGCACAATTGTCCATTAAAGTAACGCAGTGCCGAATCGCAAAATAGGGCCTGGTCAGGAATGGGGTATAACCTTCCGGTCTTAAAGCGGTTAAAAATACGCACATTGAGAATTTTTTTGTCAAAGACATGTAGCTAAATACATTTTGGCCTAAATATATGACAAAAATTGAATATATTGGATATTTTTTAACTGTCAAAGTAGAAAAATATTGTTATTTTTTCAAAATTGTCGCATTTTTTAATTCATATCGCAAAAAATAAAAAGCGCACAGGTGATCAAATACCACCAAAAGAAAGCTCTGTTTGTGGGAAAAAAAGGACGTAAATTTCCTTTGGGTACGGCGTTGCATGACCGCGTAATTGTCAGTTAAAGTCGCACAGTGCCGAATCGCAAAAAGTGGCCTGGACGTAAAGCAGGAAAATCCTCCGGTGGTAAAGTGGTTAATCATGGCTCAAACCAAGAGCCATGATTAAGGCCTGATGGCCGAAACTCGTTGGATTAAAGGATAAAGGCTGGTTCTATGGACGTCGGTTAAAACATCTTTTATTTAACAGTTAAATAAAACCCAACGTGTTTCGGCCATCAGGCCTTAATCATGGCTCAAATCAAGAGCCATGATTAAAGCCTGATGGCCGAAACTCGTTGGCTTTTTATTTGACTGTTCATATGCTAAAATAAAAGCTGTTTTATCCGACGTCCATAGCACCAGCCTTTATCCTTTTTGTATGTTTGTTTTTTTACTGAACCTTTATGATGCCACCCCTTGGGTAGTGAACAAGCACGCTGTGAGTCGTGCGAAACATGTCTACCATCCAGTTTGCTGTACCTTGCATCCTTGTTCAATAAAGCCTTTCATCGTGAGCCATCGCTTGGTGTGCGGCCATTTCTCTTGTATCCTGTTTGCGGTGGTGATTTGAGGTACTGCACCCATGGCTGGCTGTGAAGTTCCAACTGCCTGAGCGGTGTACATCTCTTTCTCTGTGTTCCATAGAAGTATGCCGGCGTGACAGCGCAGACATGCTTCACTGGAATGAGAATGCGTGGATTCGTGGAGGCAACCTTATAATCGGGTTATATAAAATATATATATAAATATTATATACAAATATATATATATATATAATTTATATTATATATTATTATATATTATAAATATTATATATAAATATATATATTTGTATTATATTCTTATATTATATATGTGTGTGTGTATGTATATATGTATGTATATATATATGTATGTATGTATGTGTGTGTGTGTGTATATATATATATATATATATATATATATATATACAGGGCTCAAAATTTCAAGCCATGAGCTACTAGCCAGGCCTTAAGAGTTACACGCCACTTGTTGCCCCACCCAAACCCCACCCTGCTCCGCCCCTAAACATGCCCTCTACATTGCAGAGCGCCCACAGCATGTCCCCTTAAATTGCAGAGCGCCCACAGCATGTCCCCTTACATTGCAGAGCGCCCACAGCATGTCCCCTTACATTGCAGAGCGCCCACAGCATGTCCCCTTAATTGCAGAGCGATCATCACAGCATGTCCCCTTAATTGCAGAGCGATCACACAGCATGTCCCCCTAATTGCAGAGCGATCATCACAGCATGTCCCCTTAATTGCAGAGCGATCATCACAGCGTGTCCCCCTAATTGCAGAGCGATCACACAGCATGTCCCCCTAATTGCAGAGCGATCACACAGCATGTCCCCCTAATTGCAGAGCGATCATCACAGCATGTCCCCTTAATTGCAGAGCGATCATCACAGCATGTCCCCTTAATTGCAGAGCGATCACACAGCATGTCCCTCTAATTGCAAAGCGATCACACAGCATGTCCCCCTAATTGCAGAGCGATCATCACAGCATGTCCCCTTAATTGCAGAGCGATCACACAGCATGTCCCTCTAATTGCAAAGCGATCACACAGCATGTCCCCCTAATTGCAGAGCGATCACACAGCATGTCCCCCTAATTGCAGAGCGATCACACAGCATGTCCCCCTAATTGCAGAGCGATCATCACAGCATGTCCCCTTAATTGCAGAGCGATCATCACAGCATGTCCCCTTAATTGCAGAGCGATCACACAGCATGTCCCTCTAATTGCAAAGCGATCACACAGCATGTCCCCCTAATTGCAGAGCGATCATCACAGCATGTCCCCTTAATTGCAGAGCGATCACACAGCATGTCCCCCTAATTGCAGAGCGATCATCACAGCATGTCCCCTTAATTGCAGAGCGATCATCACAGCGTGTCCCCCTAATTGCAGAGCGATCATCACAGCATGTCCCCCTAATTGCAGAGCGATCACACAGCATGTCCCCCTAATTGCAGAGCGATCATCACAGCATGTCCCCTTAATTGCAGAGCGATCATCACAGCATGTCCCCCTAATTGCAGAGCGATCATCACAGCATGTCCCCCTAATTGCAGAGCGATCACAAAGCATGTCCCTCTAATTGAAAAGCGATCACACAGCGTGCACTTACCTGCAGCAGGCGGCTTCTCATCAATCCTGTGCGTCCTCCGTGTCTCCCTCCTCCTCCTCCTCGGCCAGTTACAATCGTTCGCCTTTTGGCCAATCAGGAAACACCTGCCTCCTGATTGGCCAGTAGGAGGATCAGGAGGAGGATCCCTGTGACAATAGCGAATACTCATTCGCTATTGTCACACAATGGGTGGGCTCAGGACGCAGTGCTCTGCTCCTAGAGCCCATCCTTTTCTAAAAAAGAAAAAGTGAAAGTAATCGCCGGCTGCTGTTAATGGCGGCAGCGGCGGCATGTGCAGCTCGCCATCCTCAAAATTCCACTCGCAAAATGCTAGTAGGCGAGTGGAATTTTTGAGGGCTGTATATATATTATATTTATATTATTATATATATTATAAATATTATATAAAATTATAAAATCGGGTTATATAAAATATAACTCCGGGCAGGATTATAAGGCAACCTTTTTTCAGACAAGGCACCCTTTACAATTTTGGACAATCTCGAGGCATCTCATTCTGAAACATAAAAAAATATTCTAATAGTTTTACATAATACATCCACACACCTAGAGGACACCAAATGTTACAGGTGATTTATTCTTCAAAATCCAAAACACTTTTGCACACGGGTAATGACTAGTATTCTGGTGTTTCTCTTCTCCCTCAGTTTTTTCTACATTATTCAGCTAATGTGACCCCCAGTGCTGAGGGAGAGGGGCAGGGGGAGGGTCAAACGAGGATGCTGTGGAGACAACCAACATCCTTCTTATCAACTGATGACATCATTGGTTGTTAGGACGCTAGCGGCTGGAAGGCCATAATGGTGCACAATAAAAACCTGCGGCTTCATCCCCCTGCTGGCTTGTATACAATTTGTAATGCATGCGGGTGCAGCAGCCTTCCAAGCCTTTGACATGACCCGGATGTGTGCCTGCTGGATACCGGTGTAGGTAGTCCTGCCTGGAGCGCGGCTTTTATATGTAATGCCAGTCTAAGTGCAGAGATGGATTGCTTCAAGCCTCCAGGTAACGAGAAGGTGCTATTTTATTCTTGATGCTGTAAAAGTTCCATTTTTTTTTTTCCCAATAGGAGTTGGATGACCATGACAGTTCACAGATACCAACTGCTGCTGCTGCCGCTGCACCGGAGGAAACGTCTGAGCAGAATGAGCCAACTCCACAACCACCTGCAGACTTGCAGAAGCACGGTATGGCTGTGTTCTGTAGTGACCACAAAACTTGGTTTATATAATTTGATTATGGCCCCTTTCACCAGGGTGATCCGATCCGGCGGACCGTAATGGGTGCTCCATGCACCCCTATGGAGCGGCGGATGTCAACGACACCCGCTGCCATCCGATCCGATCCTGTCCGTGAAATCCGGGCGGATGGAAACCCTATTTCTCTTACGTCCTCCGACAGTCGCCGCCACCTCTAAGTCATCACTATTGGGTATTGACTTCCGCTCCGCAGGAGTAGCTAGGCATAGGACTTAGTCAAAAGAACAAAGACATTTGCATATACACACCCATGGGGGCTGTCCCACTTAGTCAATACCCCCCCTGCATTGACCACTCCCAACTCAGTTTGGTAGCATAGCAGTAAGTGTACAAGAAAAAACCCCAAAAAGAGGGGCGGGGGCAGCGACTGTCGGAGGACTCAGAGAAAGGAATTTTACAGGTAAGATTTTACAAAAATTCTGTTTTTCCATCCGTCTGGAGGATCGGACGAGAACGAATAATCGGTTTGTTCTCATCCAATCTCCCCATAGTGGACAGCGGGGATCTGACAGCTCCGTCTCTGCACACAGAGCGGAGATGGAGCTGTCATCCGCCTGCTCAGCGGGGATCGGTGGATCGATCCCCACTGAGCAGAACGGATTCCGCCGGGCGGTGCGCCCGTGTGAAAGGTGCCTATTACATCCTAGTGTGTGCCCTCAAAGGGCCTGCAGAGTAGAAACAACAACTGCCATGATATTGGAGGTAGAGGCATACCAATATGGCCTCCCACAAGGCAGTGCAGTGAGTGCAGTGCAGGTCATTAGTGATCTATGGAGGGGCGGTCCTATTGTGTCCTAGAGCTGCAGGATTTTGGATAAAATGAGAATCATGTTTTTTTTTTTTTTGCTTAGAATAAAGATCACGATTCTCAGCGTAACATCATCGTTTCACATTATGCAAAAAATTGGGCTAACTTTACTTTACTGCACACTGCATTTGTGCAGCGGTCTTACAAATGCTATTTTATTGGAAAAAAAAATACACGTTTTTTTGAATTAACCACTTAAGCCCCGGAAGATTTTACCCCCTTCCTGACCAGGGCCTATTTTGCGATTCGGCACTGTGTGACTTTAACGGACAATTGCGCGGTCATGCGACGCTGTACCTAAACTAATTTGGCGTCCTTTTTTCCCCACAAACAGAGCTTTCTTTTGGTGGTATTTGATCACCTGTGCGATTTTTTGATCATGCGCTATAAACATAAAAAAGAGCGTCAATTTTGCAAAAATAACAATATTTTTCACATTTTTTTTATATGAAATTCCCCCCCAAAAAATTGTAAAAATCAACATTTTTTTTAACATTTTCGGCCAATTTGTTTTCTACTACCTATGTTTGGTAAAAAAAAATCGCAAAAAAGCGTATTTTGATTGGTTTGCGCAAAAGTTATCGCGCTTACTAACAAAGGGAAAGATTTTTGTTGTTTTTTTTTTTTAACGCGTAATGGCGGCGATCTGCGTTTTTTTTTTTTTTGCGGGACTGCGACATTGCGGCGGACAGATCGGACCCCTGACTGACATTTTTGACACTTTTGGGGTTACCAGTGACATTACTACAGTAATCAGTGCTATACATATGCACTGTTACTGTAAAATTACACTGGTAGTGAAGGGGTTAACTTTTTTGAGAGGGAGGGGTTATGTGTGTCCCTAGGGGCGTGATTCTAACTGTGATTGGCTGTGGCTTGAGGTGTAGGAACAATGATCAACGGTTCTACATAGTAGAACCGTATGATCATCCTTCATACACAGGGGAGAATGACAGGCGGCTTGTTTACACAAGCCACCTGCCTTTCTCCCTCTCCACCAACGATCGCGAGTGACTGGTGGACGATCGGGTCCGCCGGTCACATGCGTGGGGGGGGTCCATGACCGCGCGGGAGCGGGAGCGCACCTCCGGCGCCGCACGCTTGCTCCCCAGAGCCTCACAGGCTAGTGACATAGGCCTACGTCGCTCTGCCTGTGAGGGGCTGACCGCCGCAGTAAATATACTGTGAGCAGTCTGCAAGTGGTTAAAAAATCAAACAAAGTAAAGTTATCCTATTTTTTTCTATAATGTGAAAGATAATGTTACACCGAGTAAATAGATACCCAACATGTCCTGCTTCAAAATTGCGCACGATCGTGGAATGGCGGCAAACAAACTAAAACCCCCCGGAAAAACGGCTCTGGCAGCGAAAGGGTTAATGCTCTCAGACTTTATATTCAGCAATGACCGCCCAATGACGCATTTCGAGTCGAAGTAGGATAGAATTTTATGTAGAAAGATACTTTTCTACTTTCTGGCGCACAGAAGAAGAATATTTTGTTAGTGAATGTTTTATCTCCTGTCCAGTTATTCTATTTACCTTGGTAATTCTCTTTCCAGAAGTGAAGACTCTGTACCGGTGCGGTCAGTGCCAATTCAGCTCCTACATACTGTCCACTATGAGGCGCCACCTGCGCAGGCATTCCAACAAACACAAGTGCCAGGTTTGCGAGAAAGGGTTTTGCACCGCCAGAGATCTGAAGCTCCATATCTGTTCTCACACAGGTAAGAAAAGGGAAACCATTCTTCCAATCTGTTTTGTGTTTGAATTACCAGAACGATGGGGGGTGATTTACTAAGACTGGAGAACTCTGAATCTGGTGCAGCTCTGCAATAACCAATCAGACATGAAAGAGAAAAGGAGGCGCAAACACCAAGTGCATTACCCTTGGACACCTTAACCATTTAACGCAAACTGACGTAGACCTACGTTGGCTGACTTTGTGGTTGTACCGGGACGATGCCTCTAGCTAGAGGCATCATCCCGGTACCCTTTTTTTAGAGCCGGTGGCCGGCTTTCCGGCGGTAACGACTGATGCGGCTCTGGAGCCACTCGGCCGTTACCCTGGCGAGCGGGAGGGGATGTTCAAACCCCCCCCCCTCCCGCCGCCTTCCGCGGCTCTGCCCGGGACACCCGTCCTACCGGGAGACCTGAGCAACCAGCCGGCGCGTCCGCCGGCTAGCTGGAGTCCTCATCAAAGCCGGCAGCGGCTTCGATCGGGTCTCCGATGACGTAACCCAGAGGCGGCGTCCATGACGTCACCTGCGGGTTACGCGGCTGCTAAAGGCGCCGGATTTAAAAAGTGACTGTATTCAAAAATGCAGTTTTCGGCGTTTTGAATACATGGAAGTGCAGTGGAGGGGTTTGGGGTCTTTTATGGCGCTTTTCCACTGCATGGAACCAAGCGGTTCGTCTTGCTTTTGTGCTTTTCCACTGCTGGTACCGCATGGTATGGTGTAGGAACGGTTCGGTACGGTACGGCGGCGCTTTTCCACTGCATGGAACCGAACGGTACGGCTCTCAAATACAGTACCACCTCGATTGTGGTTCCAAGAGGTACCATACCCGGTACCATATCCAACAATCCTTGGCATGCAGTCACTACTAGCCACTGATTGGTCAGAGAATCGTTGTTATCCCACCCACTTAACTTTAGTACTACTTTAGTGGAAAAGCAAACCATACCGTACCGAACCGTTCCAACACCGTACCATGCGGTACCAGCAGTGGTAAAGCAAACCGGGCCGAGTAGAGCCGAGCCGCTACTTGCAGTGGAAAAGTGCCAGTTAGACCCCCGATCCCTCCATAAAGAGTACCTGTCACTGCCTATTGCTGTCACATTCCCCCCGATCCCTCCATAAAGAGTACCTGTCACTGCCTATTACTGTCACATTCCCCCCGATCCCTCCATAAAGAGTACCTGTCACTGTTTATTACTGTCACATTCCCCCCGATCCCTCCATAAAGAGTACCTGTCACTGCTTATTACTGTCACATTCCCCCCGATCCCTCCATAAAGAGTACCTGTCACTGCTTATTGCTGTCACATCCCCCACCCCGATCCCCCCATAAAGAGTACCTGTCACTATTTATTACTGTCACATTCCCCCCGATCCCTCCATAAAGAGTACCTGTCACTGCCTATTACTGTCACATCCCCCCCTCCCCCCAATCCCTCCATAAAGAGTACCTGTCACTCCTATTACTGTCACATTCCCCCCGATCCCTCCATAAAGAGTACCTGTCACTCCTATTACTGTCACATTCCCCACGATCCCTCCATAAAGAGTACCTGTCACTGCCTATTACTGTCACATTCCCCCCGATCCCTCCATAAAGAGTACCTGTCACTGCCTATTGCTGTCACATTCCCCCCGATCCCTCCATAAAGAGTACCTGTCACTGCCTATTACTGTCACATTCCCCCCGATCCCTCCATAAAGAGTACCTGTCACTGCCTATTGCTGTCACATTCCCCCCGATCCCTCCATAAAGAGTACCTGTCACTCCTATTACTGTCACATTCCCTCCGATCCCTCCATAAAGAGTACCTGTCACTCCTATTACTGTCACATTTCCCCCGATCCCTCCATAAAGAATACCTGTCACTGCCTATTACTGTCACATTCCCCCCGATCCCTCCATAAAGAGTACCTGTCACTGCCTATTACTGTCACATTCCCCCCGATCCCTCCATAAAGAGTACCTGTCACTCCTATTACTGTCACATTCCCCCCGATCCCTCCATAAAGAGTACCTGTCACTGCTTATTACTGTCACATTCCCCCCCGGATCCCCCCATAAAGAGTACCTGTCACTGCTATTACTGTCACATTCCCCCCGATCCCTCCATAAAGAGTACCTGTCACTGCTTATTACTGTCACATTCCCCCCGATCCCTCCATAAAGAGTACCTGTCACTGCATATTACTGTCACATTCCCCCCGATCCCTCCATAAAGAGTACCTGTCACTGCCTATTACTGTCACATTCCCCCCGATCCCTCCATAAAGAGTACCTGTCACTGCTTATTACTGTCACATTCCCCCCGATCCCTCCATAAAGAGTACCTGTCACTGCCTATTACTGTCACATTCCCCCCGATCCCTCCATAAAGAGTACCTGTCACTGCCTATTACTGTCACATTCCTCCCCGATCCCTCCATAAAGAGTACCTGTCACTCCTATTACTGTCACATCCCCCCGATCCCTCCATAAAGAGTACCTGTCACTGCATATTACTGTCGGAAGGGATGTTTACATTGCTTGTGACAGCAATAAAAGTGATCAGATTTTTTTTTTTAAAAAAAACCTGTAATAAAGTTAAAAAAATAAATAGGAAAAAAAAGTAAAAAAAATTTTGCCACCCCCCCATTAGCTCGCGCACGAAAGAAAACGTATACGGAAGTCAAGCCGCGAATGAAATCGCTGTTCAAACCACACATGTGAGGTATCGGCGCGATCGCCAGAGCGTGAGCTACACTCTAAACTGGTAACCGTTAAAAATTTTTTAAAGTGTCGCCTATGGAGATTTCTATTGACCGTAGTTTGTCGCCATCCCACAGGTGTGCGCAATTTTAAACCGTAACATGTTGGGTATCTATTTACTCGGCGTGACATTATCTTTCACAATATACAAAAAAAATGGGCTAACTTTACTGTGTAGTATTTTTTAAATGCAGCGAAATGTGATTTTTTTCGTAATTTTTCCAAAAAAATGGCGTTTTAAAGACCGCTGCGCAAATACCACGTGACAAAAAATATTGCAGTGACCGCCATTTTATTCTCCAGAGTCTTTGTTTGTTTGTTTGTGGTTTGTTATCGTCCAGCGACATAGATCTACATCGCTGGACTCCTCCCCTTGTGGGCGGAGGCTCGTTACCGCTGTATTCAGTTACAGCGGGAGTCGGGCCAGGGGAGGAGCGGCGGTGATCACCGCTGCTCTTCCCCGATCGTCGGGGAATCGAGTGTGGAGATCCGCCCGCTTGTGTAAACAAAGCGGGCGGATCTCCTAAGTGACAGACAGGGTCAGATTGCAGGGTTCAGCATAGCTCAACCTGCGATCTGTCCTTGTGTCACTCAGTCACCTCCCCCCCACACACGTTAGTAAGCACCAGGCATACATTAACCCCTCCCTCTCCAATAAAATTAACCCCTTCCCTGCCAGTGTCATTTTTACAGTAACCGTGCATATGTATAGCACTGATTACTGTAGTAATGTCACTGGTACCCCCAAAAGTGTCAAAAATGTCAGTCAAGGGTCCGATCTGTCCGCCGCAATGTCGCAGTCCCGCAAAAAAAATCGCAGATCGCCGCCATTACTAGTTATAAAAAAAATAAATAAATAAAAATGACATAAATTTCCCGTAGTTAGTAGCTGCGATACCTTTTGCGTAAACCAATCAAAATACGCTTATTGCGTTTTTTTTTTTTTTTTTTACCAAATATATGTAGCAGAAAACAAATTGGCCTAAAATGTTAAAAAATTTGGATTTTTACATTTTTTTGGGGGAATTTCATATAAAAAAATGTGAAAAATATTGTTATTTTTTCAAAATTGTCGCTCTTTTTTTGTTTATAGCGCAAAAAAAGTTAAAATCGCACAGGTGATCAAATACCACCAATAGAAAGCTCTATTTGTGGGGAAAATAAGGACATCAATTTTATTTGGGAACAGCATCGCACGACCGCACAATTGTCCGTTAAAGTAACTCAGTGCCGAATCGCAAAATATGGCCTGGTCAGGAATGGGGTAAACTTTTCCGCTCTTAAAGCGGTTAAAAATACGCTCATTGAGAATTTTTTTGTCAAAGACATGTAGCTAAATACATTTTGGCCTAAATATATGACAACAATTGAATATATTGGATATTTTTTAACTCTCAAAGTAGAAAAATATTGTTATTTTTTCAAAATTGTCGCTTTTTTTTTATTAATATCGCAAAAAATAAAAAGCGCAGAGGTGATCAAATACCACCAAAAGAAAGCTCTGTTTGTGGGAAAAAAAGGACGTAAATTTCGTTTGGGTACGGCGTTGCATGACCGTGCAATTGTCAGTTAAAGTCGCACAGTGCCGAATCGCAAAAAGTGGCCTGGACGGAAACAGGAAAATCCTCCGGTGGTTGATTGAACAAGTTGAAGTTGGAAGCTGATTGGTTACCATGCGCATCGCTGCATCAGATTCTGTGTGTACCAGTTTTAGTAAAACCCCCCCCCCCCCCCAATGTGTCTTTTGTGAATATTATATAGCCAGATGCACCCCGTGTGTTTCAGAGGAGCTTAGAAAATGCTTGCTTTGCCTTCTCTGTGAGCTTGCTGCTCCGTCATGAGGATTGTCATTGGCTGTAATCTTGTATGGACAGTTTTGATGGTAATACAATGTGTTTTACGTTGCAGGGGTCCGCCCGTACAAATGTGACAAATGTGACATGGCTTACACAAAGGCGCCCGACCTCCTACGTCATACCAGAGCCATACATTCACTTGACAAACCCTTCCAGTGCTGCTACTGCGATTATACAAGTGTGGAGGTAGGACAGATCCTCTGTATGTAGAATACAATCTGCTATTACCCCACCCCCACAGAGCTTCTCTTATCTTAGATGACGTCACTCTGTTTGGTATTTATTGAGGACTTTGCTACCTGTTGACGGCTTCCCAAAAATTGCGGACAAACTAAGTGCACCTCATACATTTCTTGTATACTCATAATAGTTAGCTGGTGGCATGGCGCTGTGTGGTTTAGTAACAGTGCTGGGGTTAACAACTTCACCCCCGCACTGTAGCCGAAAGACGGTTACAGCGTGGGCCTAAAGTGCCGGGAGGACGTACCTCGACGTCGTGATCACTGAGTCTTTGGGACTTGGCTGTTCACAGATCAGAGTAAAGGGTCAAGCATGATCTTTTACCAGGTGATCAGCTGTCAGCCAATGGCAGCTGATTACGTGATGTGAACAGAAACCGGCCATCTGCTTTTTGTTTTTCAGCACGAGGAGAATCACTGGCTTCTGTAAGAGGGACTTTGGTCCCACACTGTCCCCACCAGTGCTGCCAACCAGTGCCACCTACCAGTTCCCATCAGTAGCAATAATCAGTGCAGCCGCACCATTGCCCCCTCATCAGTGCCACCTACCAGTTCCCATCAGTACTGGTAATCAGTGCCACCTACAAGGGCCCATCAGTACTAATAATCCGTGCCCATCAGTGCCACCTATCAGTGCAGCCCCACCAGTTCTGCCTCATTAGTGCCCATCAGTGCCACCCATCAGTGCAGCCTCATTAGTGCCCATCAGTGCAGCCTCCTCAGTGCCTCCTGATCAGTTCCGCCTCAATACTGCCCATCAGTGTAGCCTCCTCAGCGCACATCCTTGAAGGCAAAAAAATTACATGTTTGGAAAATTTTGTAACAAACTATGCACCTACCAGTTCCCATCAGTACTGCTAATCAGTGCCACCTACAAGTGACAATCAGTACTAATAATCAGTGCAGCCCCACCATTGCCTGCCCATCAGTGCAGCCCCACCCATGCCGCCTCATTAATGCCATCGGTGCCACCTATCAGTGTAGCCCCACCCATGCCACCTCAGTGCCATTGGTGCCACCTATCAGTGCAGCCTCATCAGTGCCTCCTGATCAGTGCCGCCTCAATAGTGCCCACCAGTGATACCTCATCATTGCCCATCAGTGCAGCCTCCTCGGTGCACATTCTTGAAAGCAAAAAAATGACTTGTTTGGAAAATTTTGTAACAAACTATGCACCTATTAGGTCCCATCAGTACTGCTAATCAGTGCCACCTACAAGGGCTCATCAGTACTAATAATTAGTGCCATCTATCAGTGCAGCCCCACCATTGCCTCCTTATCAGTGCCTACCAGTGACATCTACCAGTTCCCATCAGTACTGCTAATCAGTGCCACTTACAAGTGCCCATCAGTACTAATAATCAGTGCCACCTATCAGTGCAGCCCCACCAGTGCCGTCTCATTAGTGCCCATCAGTGTCACCTATCAGTGCAGCCTCATCATTGCCTCCTGATCAGTGCCCACCAGTGCCACCTCAGTAGTGCCCACCAGTGATACCTCATCATTGCCCATCAGTGCAGCCTCCTCAGCGCACATTCTTGAGGGCAAAAAAATTACATGTTTGGAAAATTTTGTAACAAACTATGCACCTACCAGTTCCCAACAGTACTGCTAATCAGTGCCACCTACAAGTGCCCATCAGTATTATTAATTGGTGCTTATCAGTGCAGCCCCACCATTGCCTCCTCATCAGTGCCTTACCAGTGCCATCTACCACTTCCTATCAGTACTGCTAATCAGTGCCACCTACAAGTGCCCATCAGTACTAATAATCATTGCCACCTATCAGTGCAGCCCCACCAGTGCCGCCTCATTAGTGCCCATCAGTGTCACCTATCAGTGCCCACCAGTGCTGCCTCATCAGTGTCCACCAGTGACCACCTCATCATTGCCCATCAGTGCAGCCTCCTCAGCGCACATCCTTGAAGGGGAAAAAATCTAACGGTTTGGAAAATTTTGTTACAAACTATAAAAACTGTTTTTTCTCCATCTTTTTTTTTTTTTTTTTGGTTAACAAAAAATAAAAAACCCAGCGGTGAATAAATACCACCAAAAGAAAGCTCTATGTAGCACCCTCCTAGGTAGGTGCTAGTGAGAGGGTATAGTTTTCTTTTTGTAATTCTTTATTTAATAAAAAGTCACATAACAAGGTAAAGAAAAAGCGAACAGGTTACATGAGAGAGAATAGTTTTTGGCTCTGTCTGCCTATCAGAAGAGCGGCAGGGAAATCTATAGCAGGATCTGTGAGTGAGGTCTGCTCATGGTGCTCAGTCTGTGATTCATCTGGTTTAGGGATGAAAAAGAGTTAAATTGTGCATGCTGCAGTTGCTATCGGTAACCCAGGGGGATGCCAAGGTGAACAATCCAGCAGTCCTCTAGGGGGCAGTGCTACATCTATTTATGTGAAAAAAATAATAATGTCATATGTGTACAGCATTGCATGACCGCGCAATTGTCATTCAAAGTGTGACAGCGCTAAAAGCTGAAAATTGGCCTGGGCAGGAAGGGGGTATATGTGCCCAGTAAGCAAGTGGCTAAAGTGGTTGTAAAGGCAGAAGATTTTTATTTTATTTTTATATTTTTATCTTAATGCATTTTGTGCATTAACCACTTGCCGACCGCCGCTCGACTATTTACGGCGGCGGTCAGCCCCTCACAGGCAAAGTGACGTAGGGTTACGTCGCTAGCCTGTGAGGGTCTAGGGAGCGAGCGCGCGCCGCCGGAGGCACGCTCCCCCCCCCCCCCCCCCCGCCCGTGCATGTGACCAGCGGACCCGATGTCCGCCGGGCACTCGCGATCATCGGTTACACCGGGAGAAAGGCAGGCGGCTAATGTAAACACAGCCGCCTGTCATTCTCCCCTGTGTAAGAATGGAGATCATACGGTTCTACTATGTAGGACCGTTGGATCTCTGTTTTTACACCTCAAGCCACATCCAGTTACAGTTAGAATCACGCCCCTAGGGACACACATAACCCCTCCTTCTAAAAAAAAGTTAACCCCTTCACTGCCAGTGTCATTTTTACAGTAACAGTGCATATGTATAGCACTGATTACTGCAGTAATGTCACTGGTGACCCCAAAAGTGTCAAAAATGTCAGTCAAGGGTCCGATCTGTCCGCCGCAATGTCGCAGTCCCACTAAAAATTGCAGATCGCCGCCATTACTAGTAAAAAAAAAAAATGACATACAGTAAATATTTTCCGTAGTTTGTAACTTTTGCGCAAACCAATCAAAATACGCTTATTGCGATTTTTTTTTTTTTTTTTTTACCAAAAATATGTAGCAGAAAACAAATTGGCCTAAGATGTTAAAAAATTTGATTTTTTTTATTTTTTCTTTGGGAATGTTATATAGCAGAATGTGTGAAATATTGTTTTTTTTTTTTTTTTTTTTTTTAGAATTGTCGCTCTTTTTTTGTTTATAGCGCAAAAAATAAAAATCACACAGGTGATCAAATACCACCAAAAGAAAGCTCTGTGGGAAAAAAAGGACATCAATTTTATTTATTTAAAAAAAAAACAACAAAAATCTTTCCCTTAGTAAACGCAATAACTTTTGCGCAAACCAATCAAAATACGCTTTTTGCACAGGTGTTCAAATACCACCTAAAGAAAGCTCTGTTTGTGGGAAAAAAAGGATGCCAAATTTGTTTAGGTACAGCGTTGCACGACCGCGCAATTGTCTATTAAAGTCACGCAGTGCCGAATCGAAAAATAGGCCCTGGTCAGGAAGGGGGTAAAATCTTCCAGGGCTTAAGTGGTTAAGATAAAAAGCTTTCTGCGTACAGAATCCCCCCCCCCCCTAATTCTTAACTGATCCCCCTCTCGATCCAGTAATGTCCACCAGTGCCTCCGTTGTCTGGGACTCTCTCTCCTGATTGGCTGAGACACGGCATCAGAGCCATTGGCTCCCGCTGCTGTCAATCAAAGTCAGTTAGCCAATGAGGAGAGAGAGGGGATGGGGCCGAACCCTGACTCTGTGTCTGAATGGATACAAAGAGCTGTGGCTCAGGTGCCCCCATAGCTTAGTTGCTTGCTGTGGGGGCACTCAACAGGAGGGAGGTGCCAGGAACGCCGACAAGGGACCTGGGAAGAGGAGGATCTGGGCTGCTCTCTGCAAAACCAACTGCACAGAGGAGGGAAGTGTAACATGATTGTTATTTTTGTAGAAAAATAAATGCGACTTTACAATCACCTTAATGTGAACATTTGTTGTGTTACAATGAAATGTCAATTCTGTGGTACCCTGAAAAATCTGCATTTTGTCTGTAATTTCTATTGAGGTTGAGTAGAGCACTTCTTGTGCCCAGGCACTCCTGTTTAGTAGACTCATAGCTGTGTGTGCAGTGTGAGATCATCCAGGGCAGGGGTGTCAAACCATTGCGGACCACATCAGCATTATGATTGCCCCTCAAAGGTTGTATCTGTAAGACTAGATGTCCAGAGCACCCCCTCTTTACATAAGATATCAAGAGCCCCCCCACCATTAGAAGTCAAGAGTCCCCCAATCTCCCCTACATAACAGTGCACCCTGTCAGGAAGAGGCTAGGGGTGGAGCTGTGAAGCAGAAAATGTAGGGTCTGGAAGAGGACTGGAGTCTGCTGAATACTGAAACCAAGGAAGATGGAGTCGAGGTGTTGCTGCACAGAGGGGGGTGGAGGATCTGTAGGAGGAGTTCTGTCCTCATCTCTGCTGCCAACTGCTGAGACGGGGAGGAAAGGGAGGGGCAGGGAAAAGCTACTCCACACCTGCACGAGAGGCGCAGGACTTGGAGGAGGAGTCCTGTCCTCCTTTCTGCTGCTGACTGCTTGGACAAGGTGGAGAGGCAGAAACTAGGGGATTGCTGCAGCTGCAAGAGAGGTGCAAGGGCCACATGAAATGGCCTGAAGGGCCAGATTCAGCCCGCGGGCCTTGTGTTTGACACGTGATCTAGGGCAGTGGTCCTCAACCCTGGTCCTCGGGGCCCACTAACAGACCAGGTTTGCAAGATAACTAAATTACATCACAGGTGATCTCATTTGCTGCTCAGTGATTGCAGTATTCTAGTCTGCATCTCCCCAAGGTAATACTTAAAACCTGGCCTGTTAGTGGGCCCCGAGGACCGGAGTTGAGGACCACTGATCTAGGGCATTGCTGCCTCTGACTGCTAGAATTGGAGTAAGATTTGGCAATGTCACTATATATATCTATATCTATCTATATCTATCTATATATATATATATATATATATATATATATATCTATATATATATATATATAGTAGTTGAGGTTGAATAAAGACAATAGTCCATCCAGGTTAACCTGTGTAGGTGTGTGTGGCTGTAATCATCTCTCCTACCCCTGAATGTTCTGATCCTTGAGATGTAAGTCTAAGAGTCTTTTGAAAGCCACCATACTTCCCGCAGAAACCACCTCTTGTGGTAGAGAATTCCAGAATCTTGTAGCCCTAACAGTAAAGAACCCCCTGTGTTGCCTGAGGTTAAAACGCTTCTCCTCTAATCGCATTGTATGCCCTCGAGTCCTCATGCAATCCTTCCAACTGAATAGCTTTTTTTCTATGCTGAGATCCCCATTGAGGTATTTATAAATTGCTATCATGTCCCCTCTCAGGCGTCTCTTCTCCAGGGAGAATAAATCAAGTGATTGCAGACGCTCTTCGTAATTAAGATCCTCCAATCCCCTAATTAGTTTAGTTGCCCTTCTCTGGACTCTCTCCAGCTCCAACACATCCCTCCTGAGGACTGGCGACCAGAACTGGACAGAATACTCCAGATGTGGTCGGAGTACTACTTTGCTGCTGCTCAGTTGCTGCTTGTCCACAACCATATGAGCTGCTACCTCACTGACCACAACTTTCTCGATCCCCCTACAGTCCAGCTTCCGCGCACAACACTACACCGAAATTGCTAAAATTTACCAATGACCTATCAACTGCTAACACCAATGGCCAATACTCTATACTCAGGCTCTTGGACCTTTCTGCTGCCTAAGACACAGTTGACTTTCCCGCTCCTCCTCAACAAACTCCATTCCCTTGTCCTCCATGGTTCTGCTCTTTCCTGGTTCTCCTCCTACCTATCTTGGCACGCTTTGTGTCACATACAACACCTTCTCCTCCGCTCCTAGTCCTCTTTCTTTTGGCATACCCCAAGGCTCTGTCCCCTCCTATTCTCTCTCTATACCTTTTCCCTGGGCCAGTTGATAACCTCCCATGGCTTCCAATACCACCTCTATGCTGAAGACACCCGGATCTATCTCTCCACTCCTCAACTCACCCCCTCAATCTCCTCACATATCACAAACTTACTGAGAGACATACCAGTATGGATGTTACACCACTTCCTCAAACTCACTGTTGCTAAAACTGAGCTTGTAATATTTCCTCCTCCCCAATCCCCTCCCCATGATTTACCATTGAGATCAGCGACACAACCATTGGTCCTTCCACACACGGCAAGGTGACGGATGTAATCCTAGACTCTGACCTCTCTTTCAGCCCCCACATCTAATCACTTGCTAAATCTTGCCACCTTAAAGCGGAGTTCCACTTAAAACAAAAAAAAAAATACATAAAAATACCCCCGGGACAGTTAGGGTTAGTACATTCCACAATGGATAGCCTCTGAACTGTCCCGGGTTGCACTTACCTTTTAGAAGAAATACTCACCTTGAACATGTATTGTCCAGCGCTGCCATCTCCGGTGTTGGCAGCTGAAGCCAGCGCGATCCTCTTCTGCGTCCTCTTCCGTCCTCTTTTGTCCCACGATGCACTGCACCGGCCCCGCCGTCACTTCCGGGGCTGCAGCGTCATCCCTGCACAGCTTCTGGGCATTCCCAGAAGCTGTTTAGCAAGGTATGAAGTGCCTGCACCGGAACTGACTTCGGGGGCCGGTGCAGGCGCATTGATTCCTGGGAGCGATGACGTTCGGCTCCCAGGAATCATTGCATGCCAGGAAGTGACGACTCGCCGTGGCCGCCGAGGGAGGAAGAGGAAGTAAGGTAAGTATATTATCTTCTAAACAAGGTAAGTAAAAAAAAAAAAAATTGGGATTATCCATTTGTTTTTCAGGTGACCCGGAGCGAGAAGATGGACCGAAGATACATTTTAGGGTGGAACTCCGCTTTAATCTCCACAACATTTTCAGAATTCATCCCTTTCTGACTAAGGACACCACAAAACAACTTATTCACTCCTTGGTCATTTCCTGCCTTGACTACTGCAACTTCCTCCTCACCAGCCCACCTTTACAGAGGATATCCCCCCTTCAGTCTATCATGAATACTGCTGCTAGGCTAATACACCTTACTAACCGATCCGTGACTGCTTCCCCTCCCTGCCAATCCCTTCACTGCCTTCCCCTACCCCATTGTATAAAATTCAAAATACTATCCACAACATTGCCCCCAGCTACATCAACAACCTCATCGCCCAAATCATCCTCTCCGCTCCTCCCAATTCCTCCTGCTCTCTAACTCCCTTGTTACCTCCTCCTATAGTTGCCGCCAGATTGGGAATAAAAACCAGCCCTGGAAATAATTTCATACCAGCCCAACAGCATAGCGTCATTATTTTCTTGTTCATACAAGGGAAAACCATGCATTTTAAAGCACATTTGAAGAGTGTATTATATATAGATAAGACCGATATGAAAGCATGTAGAGCTTTATATCAGCAAATGCTGGTAAGAGTGGTAAAGGTGCAGACATGGTACAGGAGGTGGTCAGAGGCTGTGTGGACATGGTACAGAAGGATGTGTCAGGGGCTGCGGACATGGTACAGGAGAACGTGTCAGGGGCTGCGGACATGGTACAGGAGAACGTGTCTGAGACTGTGTGGACATGGTACAGAAGGACATGTTAGAGGCTGTGTGGACATGGTACAGGAGGACATGTCAGAGACTGCAGACACAGTACAGAAGGGCATGTCAGAGACTGCAGACACAGTACAGGAGGAGACTGTCAGAAGCTGCGGACATGGTACAGGAGGAGATGGTCAGAGGCTGCGGACACGGTACAGGAGATTTCAAATGCAGTGGTCATGGTACAGGAGGACATGTCAGATGTCGCGGACAGGGTATAGGAGGAGATGTCAGATGCTGCGGGCATGGTACAGGGGCTGCGGGCATGGTACAGGAGATGCAGGGGCTGCGGGCATGGTACAGGAGATGCAGGGGCTGCGGGCATGGTACAGGAGATGCAGGACTGCGGGCATGGTACAGGAGATGCAGGGGCTGCGGGCATGGTACAGGAGATGCAGAGGCTGCGGGCATGGTACAGGAGATGCAGGGGCTGTGGGCATGGTACAGGAGATGCAGGGGCTGCGGGCATGGTACAGGAGATGCAGGGGCTGCGGGCATGGTACAGGAGATGCAGGGGCTGCGGGCATGGTACAGGAGATGCAGGGGCTGCGGGCATGGTACAGGAGATGCAGGGGCTGCGGACATGGTACAGGAGATGCAGGGGCTGCGGACATGGTACAGGAGATGCAGGGGCTGCGGGCATGGTACAGGAGATGCAGGGGCTGCGGGCATGGTACAGGAGATGCAGAGGCTGCGGGCATTGTACAGGAGATGCAGAGGCTGCGGGCATTGTACAGGAGATGCAGGGGCTGCGGGCATGGTACAGGAGATGCAGGGGCTGCGGGCATGGTACAGGAGATGCAGGGGCTGCGGGCATGGTACAGGAGATGCAGGGGCTGCGCGCATGGTACAGGAGATGCAGGGGCTGCGCGCATGGTACAGGAGATGCAGGGGCTGCGGGCATGGTACAGGAGATGTCAAAGGCTTCAGAGGGGTCTTACTGGGCTTTGGTGAGGCGTGCGCCACCGCCGGACGTAACACCACTGCTGCCTTCCATTCCAACGCCATTGCGTTACTGCACATGTGCCTGCCTGCCTGCCTGAGAATGGCCGAGCGTGTACGGGCTTTCCCGAGCGGTGGTAGTAGCGCATGTGCAGTTGACATGTTGGCCCGGCAGCAGCCATATTTTTTACGGGCGCTGCTGCTACCCTCAAAGCAGCCCCAGGGCAGGCGGCTGTGCCGGCCTACCAGGAAATTTCCCAGTAGGCCAGTCCGGCCCTGCCTTCAGGACTTCTTCAGAGCCTCTCCTATCCTCTGGAACTCCCTGCCCCAGTATATCTGGTCAGCCCCTACCCTGTCCACATTTAAGCGACCCCTGGGAACTCATTTATTCAGGGAAACCTACCCTACCTCCACCTAAGAACTGTACCTGAGTCACCTCCATCAGATCATCCCCTGCAGCTATTACCATTTGTACCCCCTCCCCTTAGACTGTAAGCTCAACAAGCAAAGCCCTCCTATTCCTTAACTGTACTTAACGGTATTGTAATTGTACTGTCCCCCTCTACATTGTACAGCGCTGCGCAAACTGTGGCTGCTATATAAATCCTGTGTAATAATAATGATAATGATAACCTGAGGCTCTGCAGTGCAAGGATCTCCCTGCTTCCAAGCCTAGTAGTCTCCAAAGATTTGGAGTGAGATTTGGTTGTGTCCTTGTTGTCCTCACTGTTCTCCTTGCTGGAGAGGAAGCTGTACCTGAGGACCTGCAGTGCTAGGATCTCCCTGCTTCCAATCCACCTGGTTATCTCTAGAGATTTAGTGATGTCACTACTCTGCTGGTCATTGTTCTCCTTGCCGGACAGAGAAAGCTGTACCTAAGGACTTGCAGTGCAAATACACTATATTACCAAATGTATTGGGACACCTGCCTTTACACGCATCCCAGTCTTAGTCAATATTGAGTCGGCCCACCCTTTGCAGCTTCATCTCTTCTGGGAAGGCTGTCAACGAGGTTTAGGAGTGTGTCTATGGGAATGTTTGACCATTCTTTCAGAAGTGCATTTGTGAGGTCAGGCAATGATGTTGAACGAGAAGGCCTGGCTTGCAGTCTGCACTCTAATTCATCCCAAAGGTGTTCTATTGGGTTGAGGTCAGCACTCTGTGCAGGCCAGTCAAGTTCCTCCACCCCAACCTCTCGCTCACCCATGTCTTTATGGACCTTGCTTTGTGCACTGGTCCAAATCATTTGGTGAAGGGGGGATTATGGAGTGGGGTTGGGGGTTGGGCTTGGCCCCTTAGTTCCAGTCAAGGGAACTCTTAAGGTGTCAGCATACCAAGATATTTTGGACAATTTCATGCCCCCAACTTTGTGGGAGGAGTTTGGGGATGGCCCCTTCCTGTTCCAACATGACTGCGCACCAGTGCACAAAGCAAGGTCCATAAACATCCAACATCAGTGCCTGACCTTACAAACGTACTTCTGGAAGAATGGTCAAACATTCCCATAGACACTCCTAAACCTTGTGGATGGCCTTCCCAGAAGAGTTGAAGCTGTTATAGCTGCAAAGGGTGGGCCAACTCAATATTGAACCCTACGGACTAAGACTGGAATGCCATTAAAGTTCATGTGTGTGTAAAGGCCGGCATCCCAATACTTTTGGTTATATTGTGTATATTTCTTTTGATTCACTCATTCTGTGGATCTGTGCTTCCCCTGACTCTTCTGCTGGTGCATTACTAGTCACCCTCCAGGCATTGGAGAGTCAGGGGGCGGTATAATGCTGGCATGAGAAAGCAAAGCCCTGCTTCAACCAACATGGTTACATCCACACAGAGCGACGGTGCAGAACACGGCGTAGTAGGTCAGAAATGGCAAACGAATCAACTGAGGGGAGCCTGGGGGCAATACTGGTGACTAGATTCTTACCGTGCGCTTACTACCTTGTTTCCCCGAAAATAAGACAGTGTCTTATATTAATTTTTGCTTTCAAAGATGCGCTAGGTCTTATTTTCAGGGGATGTCTTATTTTTCCATGAAGAAGAATACGGTACACATTTAATGTTGAACAAAAAGAAAAAAGGAAATTTATTACCTGTATACGGTACGGTAATAGTGGGGTATCGGGGTGGGGGGAGGGGGATCACTTAAAATGACACGGGGGGGGGATCAGAGGGGGGAATCAAAATGGTACAGGAGAATCGGGGGGAGGGGGGATTACCATTTTAGTAACCCCTTCTGATCCTCCTGTGTCATTTTCATTGCCCCCTCTGATGCTCCCTCCTGTGTCATTTTGATTCCCCCCCCCCTCCTTCTGATCCTCCTGTGTCATTTTGATTCCCCCCCCTCCTTCTGATCCTCCTGTGTCATTTTCATTGCCCCCTCTGATCCTCCTGTGTCATTTTAAGTGATACCACTCCCCCCACCCCTGTGCCAGTGGACACCTTCACCAGACATCCACCCACCCCTTTATCAGACATTTCCCCCCTACCCAGTGCTGTATCTTGGCCTAGGCCAACAAGGCCTAGGCCTAGGGCAGCACTTTGCAGGGGGGCAGCATAAAAGCTGCACTACGCACAAGAAAAAAAACAGCCTCCTCCCGGCTCGCCCACTAAAAAGGGTCCCTGCTGGCTTGCGCTACACACTTTTAGTATGGTGCCAGTCTTATAGGGCGAATTGGGCTGGAGGGCAGGGTCCAGAAGGCAAATCAGTCTGGCACCCCCATAAAGCGGTCATACTGCTACCTCCTGGTATGATATGGTATGATATGATGGTATGATGATGGGCACTGCTGAGGCTGACCTTATGGGAACTGATGAGGCTACATTGATGGGCACTGATACACTGTGGTTGTGGTCTGTGGTTTACAAATGACAGGGCGGGTCATAAACAGGAAGAGGTGTGGCCTTTACAGGACGGGGTGTGTCATATTTAAATTAGGGGGTGCACCAGTTTAGTCCGGCCTAGGTCAGCACAAAACCTAAATACACCACTGCCCCTACCTCAGTAACCCCTGTGTGTCCACACAATGTGCCCGACTCCTGCCCCACACTACTCACTGTCTAATTGTGAGTCAGCCAGACTCCGTCAGGGTAGAGCAAGCAGCCTGGCCTGTTAGTGGGCCCCGAGTACCAGGGTTGAGGACCACTGCCCTAGATCATGTGTCAAACACAAGGCCCGCGGGCTGTATCTGGCCCTCCAGGCCATTTCATGTGGCCCTTGCCCCCTTTCTTGCAGCTGCAGCAATCCTCTGGCTTCTGCCTCTCCACCTTGTCCAAGCAGCTTGTCCTGGCGACAGCGCAGGGCTCTCTGATTAAAAAAGACCTCACACTTCCTGTCTGCTCCGGCTGTGCTGCGGCCAACAGTGACCTGCGCGGCGGTGCCCGCCGCTACGGTCCAGAGTTACGGTAGCTTCGGGGGGGCTTATTATGGGGGGGGGCCTTATTATCGGGGAGGTCTTATTTTCAGGGGGATGCCTTATATTTCAGCAAAAGGCAAAACTGTAAGTAGGTCTTATTTTCGGGGGATGTCTTACTTTCGGGGAAACGCGATATATTTTGAGCATAGCTTGCACACTACAGGTACTTATGGTTATCGACTAACTGATCTGTGGAACACGTCTCTCGTTTTACTATACAATCCTTTTCATCTCTCGTTGACTTGTTGTTCTTTTTGCCTTTAGGCAAATCGGATGAAGATTCACATCCGATCTCACACCGGGGATCGGCCATTTGTGTGCGGCGAGTGCCCTTATGCGACCACAGACGCTTTCAAACTGCGAAGGCACGTGAGAACACATACAGGTCTGTGAGTGCCGGGGAAGGTGGAGGTTCTTTATCGGGATGTGTTCCAGGTTTAGATAGATCTACGCGTGACCAGGTTTAGATCAGTGATTTTTTAATCTTAGTAAGACCACATCCCAGAAAATTCTTCCTAAGCTTTCCATGCCCCAACAACTAAAAAAAATATTATATGGAAATAAAAAAATAGTCAAGGTCAGTAGGGGAGGGGGGGGGGGGACATTCTAGCTCGGGGGTCTCCAGACTTTCTAAACAAAGGGCCAGTTTACCTAATTCTTTAGACTTTAGGGGGGCCAATGGAGGGTGGACAATATCCTTGCTTCAGTGGGAGTAAACAGTGTGCCGTTGTTGGTGTCAGTGCCAATCAGCAACTGGTAGAAAGAAGTAAATGTTTATATGTGTGAAAAAATATATATCATTGATGTCAGTGTGAGGAATAGCGCCCCATCATTAGTGTCAGTGGGAGGAATAGTGCCCCATCATTGATGTCAGTGGGAGGAATAGCGCCCCATCATTGGTGTCAGTGGGAGGAATAGTGCCCCATCATTGGTGTCAGTGGGAGGAATAGTGCCCCATCATTGGTGTCAGTGGGAGGAATAGTGCCCCATCATTGGTGTCAGTGGGAGGAATAGCGCCCCATCATTGGTGTCATTGGGAGGAATAGTGCCCCATCATTGGTGTCAGTGGGAGTAATAGCGCCCCATCATTGGTGTCAGTGGAAGAAATAGTCCCCCATTGTTGGTGTCAGTGGGAGAAATAGTCCCCCATCGTTGGTGTCAGTGGGAGAAATAGTGCCCCATCATTGCTATCAGTGGGAGGAATAGTGCCCCATCATTGGTGTCAGTGAAAGGAATAGTGCCCCATCATTGGTGTCAGTGGAAGGAATAGTGCCCCATCGTTAGTATCAGTGGGAGGAATAGCGCCCCATCATTGGTGTCAGTGGAAGTAATTGTGCCCCATCGTTAGTATCAGTGGGAGAAATAATGCCCCATCGTTGGTGTCAGTGGGAGGAATAGTGCCC